>NC_133510.1:134505000-134760000 GCF_049354715.1 Callithrix jacchus | reverse complement strand
TGCTCGGGTACCATGTCCCCTCTGTGATCTGCCGGTGCTCGGGTACCATGTGCCCTCTGTGATCTGCCTGTGCTCGGGTACCCTGTCCCCTCTGTGATCTGCCGGTGCTCGGGTACCCTGTCCCCTCTGTGATCTGCCGGTGCTCGGGTACCATGTCCCCTCTGTGATCTGCCGGTGCTCGGGTACCCTGTCCCCTCTGTGATCTGCCGGTGCTCGGGTACCATGTCCCCTCTGTGATCTGCCGGTGCTCGGGTACCATGTCCCCTCTGTGATCTGCCGGTGTTTGGGTACCATGTCCCCTCTGTGATCTGCCGGTGCTCGGGTACCATGTCCCCTCTGTGATCTGCCGGTGTTTGGGTACCATGTCCCCTCTGTGATCTGCCGGTGCTCGGGTACCATGTCCCCTCTGTGATCTGCCGGTGCTCGGGTACCCTGTCCCCTCTGTGATCTGCCGGTGCTCGGGTACCATGTCCCCTCTGTGATCTGCCGGTGTTTGGGTACCATGTCCCCTCTGTGATCTGCCGGTGCTCGGGTACCATGTCCCCTCTGTGATCTGCCGGTGCTCGGGTACCATGTCCCCTCTGTGATCTGCCGGTGTTTGGGTACCATGTCCCCTCTGTGATCTGCCGGTGCTCGGGTACCATGTCCCCTCTGTGATCTGCCGGTGCTTGGGTACCATGTCCCCTCTGTGATCTGCCGGTGCTCGGGTACCATGTCCCCTCTGTGATCTGCCGGTGCTCGGGTACCATGTCCCCTCTTTGATCTGCCGGTGCTCGGGTACCATGTGCCCTCTGTGATCTGCCGGTGCTCGGGTACCATGTGCCCTCTGTGATCTGCCGGTGCTCGGGTACCATGTCCCCTCTGTGATCTGCCGGTGCTCGGGTACCCTGTCCCCTCTGTGATCTGCCGGTGCTCGGGTACCATGTGCCCTCTGTGATCTGCCGGTGCTCGGGTACCATGGGCCCTCTGTGATCTGCCGGTGCTCGGGTACCATGTCCCCTCTGTGATCTGCCGGTGCTCGGGTACCATGTGCCCTCTGTGATCTGCCGGTGCTCGGGTACCATGTCCCCTCTGTGATCTGCCGGTGCTCGGGTACCATGTCCCCTCTGTGATCTGCCGGTGCTCGGGTACCATGTCCCCTCTGTGATCTGCCGGTGCTCGGGTACCATGTGCCCTCTGTGATCTGCCGGTGCTCGGGTACCATGTGCCCTCTGTGATCTGCCGGTGCTCGGGTACCATGTGCCCTCTGTGATCTGCCGGTGCTCGGGTACCATGTCCCCTCTGTGATCTGCCGGTGCTCGGGTACCATGTGCCCTCTGTGATCTGCCGGTGCTCGGGTACCATGTCCCCTCTGTGATCTGCCGGTGTTTGGGTACCATGTCCCCTCTGTGATCTGCCGGTGCTCGGGTACCATGTCCCCTGTGTGATCTGCCGGTGCTCGGGTACCATGTCCCCTCTGTGATCTGCCGGTGCTCGGGTACCATGTGCCCTCTGTGATCTGCCGGTGCTCGGGTACCATGTGCCCTCTGTGATCTGCCGGTGCTCGGGTACCATGTCCCCTCTGTGATCTGCCGGTGTTTGGGTACCATGTCCCCTCTGTGATCTGCCGGTGCTCGGGTACCCTGTCCCCTCTGTGATCTGCCGGTGTTTGGGTACCATGTCCCCTCTGTGATCTGCCGGTGCTCGGGTACCCTGTCCCCTCTGTGATCTGCCGGTGCTCGGGTACCATGTGCCCTCTGTGATCTGCCGGTGCTCGGGTACCATGTCCCCTCTGTGATCTGCCGGTGCTCGGGTACCCTGTCCCCTCTGTGATCTGCCGGTGCTTGGGTACCATGTCCCCTCTGTGATCTGCCGGTGCTCGGGTACCCTGTCCCCTCTGTGATCTGCCGGTGTTTGGGCACCATGTCCCCTCTGTGATCTGCCGGTGCTCGGGTACCATGTGCCCTCTGTGATCTGCCGGTGCTCGGGTACCCTGTCCCCTCTGTGATCTGCCGGTGTTTGGGTACCATGTCCCCTCTGTGATCTGCCGGTGCTCGGGTACCATGTGCCCTCTGTGATCTGCCGGTGCTCGGGTACCATGTGCCCTCTGTGATCTGCCGGTGCTCGGGTACCATGTCCCCTCTGTGATCTGCCGGTGCTTGGGTACCATGTCCCCTCTGTGATCTGCCGGTGCTCGGGTACCATGTCCCCTCTGTGATCTGCCGGTGCTCGGGTACCATGTGCCCTCTGTGATCTGCCGGTGCTCGGGTACCATGTCCCCTCTGTGATCTGCCGGTGCTCGGGTACCATGTCCCCTCTGTGATCTGCCGGTGCTCGGGTACCATGTGCCCTCTGTGATCTGCCGGTGCTCGGGTACCCTGTCCCCTCTGTGATCTGCCGGTGCTCGGGTACCATGTCCCCTCTGTGATCTGCCGGTGCTCGGGTACCATGTGCCCTCTGTGATCTGCCGGTGCTCGGGTACCATGTCCCCTCTGTGATCTGCCGGTGCTCGGGTACCATGTCCCCTCTGTGATCTGCCGGTGCTCGGGTACCATGTGCCCTCTGTGATCTGCCGGTGCTCGGGTACCATGTCCCCTCTGTGATCTGCCGGTGCTCGGGTACCCTGTCCCCTCTGTGATCTGCCGGTGCTCGGGTACCATGTGCCCTCTGTGATCTGCCGGTGCTCGGGTACCCTGTCCCCTCTGTGATCTGCCGGTGCTCGGGTACCATGTGCCCTCTGTGATCTGCCGGTGCTCGGGTACCATGTCCCCTCTGTGATCTGCCGGTGCTCGGGTACCATGTGCCCTCTGTGATCTGCCGGTGCTCGGGTACCCTGTCCCCTCTGTGATCTGCCGGTGCTCGGGTACCATGTGCCCTCTGTGATCTGCCGGTGCTCGGGTACCCTGTCCCCTCTGTGATCTGCCGGTGCTCGGGTACCATGTGCCCTCTGTGATCTGCCGGTGCTCGGGTACCATGTCCCCTCTGTGATCTGCCGGTGCTCGGGTACCATGTCCCCTCTGTGATCTGCCGGTGCTCGGGTACCATGTCCCCTCTGTGATCTGCCGGTGTTTGGGTACCATGTCCCCTCTGTGATCTGCCGGTGCTCGGGTACCATGTCCCCTCTGTGATCTGCCGGTGTTTGGGTACCATGTCCCCTCTGTGATCTGCCGGTGCTCGGGTACCATGTCCCCTCTGTGATCTGCCGGTGCTCGGGTACCCTGTCCCCTCTGTGATCTGCCGGTGCTCGGGTACCATGTCCCCTCTGTGATCTGCCGGTGTTTGGGTACCATGTCCCCTCTGTGATCTGCCGGTGCTCGGGTACCATGTCCCCTCTGTGATCTGCCGGTGCTCGAGTACCATGTCCCCTCTGTGATCTGCCGGTGTTTGGGTACCATGTCCCCTCTGTGATCTGCCGGTGCTCGGGTACCATGTCCCCTCTGTGATCTGCCGGTGCTTGGGTACCATGTCCCCTCTGTGATCTGCCGGTGCTCGGGTACCATGTCCCCTCTGTGATCTGCCGGTGCTCGGGTACCATGTCCCCTCTTTGATCTGCCGGTGCTCGGGTACCATGTGCCCTCTGTGATCTGACGGTGCTCGGGTACCATGTGCCCTCTGTGATCTGCCGGTGCTCGGGTACCATGTGCCCTCTGTGATCTGCCGGTGCTCGGGTACCATGTCCCCTCTGTGATCTGCCGGTGCTCGGGTACCATGTGCCCTCTGTGATCTGCCGGTGCTCGGGTACCATGTGCCCTCTGTGATCTGCCGGTGCTCGGGTACCATGTCCCCTCTGTGATCTGCCGGTGCTCGGGTACCATGTGCCCTCTGTGATCTGCCGGTGCTCGGGTACCATGTCCCCTCTGTGATCTGCCGGTGCTCGGGTACCATGTCCCCTCTGTGATCTGCCGGTGCTCGGGTACCATGTCCCCTCTGTGATCTGCCGGTGCTCGGGTACCATGTGCCCTCTGTGATCTGCCGGTGCTCGGGTACCATGTGCCCTCTGTGATCTGCCGGTGCTCGGGTACCATGTGCCCTCTGTGATCTGCCGGTGCTCAGGTACCATGTCCCCTCTGTGATCTGCCGGTGCTCGGGTACCATGTGCCCTCTGTGATCTGCCGGTGCTCGGGTACCATGTCCCCTCTGTGATCTGCCGGTGTTTGGGTACCATGTCCCCTCTGTGATCTGCCGGTGCTCGGGTACCATGTCCCCTGTGTGATCTGCCGGTGCTCGGGTACCATGTCCCCTCTGTGATCTGCCGGTGCTCGGGTACCATGTGCCCTCTGTGATCTGCCGGTGCTCGGGTACCATGTGCCCTCTGTGATCTGCCGGTGCTCGGGTACCATGTCCCCTCTGTGATCTGCCGGTGTTTGGGTACCATGTCCCCTCTGTGATCTGCCGGTGCTCGGGTACCCTGTCCCCTCTGTGATCTGCCGGTGTTTGGGTACCATGTCCCCTCTGTGATCTGCCGGTGCTCGGGTACCCTGTCCCCTCTGTGATCTGCCGGTGCTCGGGTACCATGTGCCCTCTGTGATCTGCCGGTGCTCGGGTACCATGTCCCCTCTGTGATCTGCCGGTGCTCGGGTACCCTGTCCCCTCTGTGATCTGCCGGTGTTTGGGTACCATGTCCCCTCTGTGATCTGCCGGTGCTCGGGTACCATGTGCCCTCTGTGATCTGCCGGTGCTCGGGTACCCTGTCCCCTCTGTGATCTGCCGGTGTTTGGGTACCATGTCCCCTCTGTGATCTGCCGGTGCTCGGGTACCATGTGCCCTCTGTGATCTGCCGGTGCTCGGGTACCCTGTCCCCTCTGTGATCTGCCGGTGCTCGGGTACCATGTCCCCTCTGTGATCTGCCGGTGCTCGGGTACCATGTGCCCTCTGTGATCTGCCGGTGCTCGGGTACCATGTCCCCTCTGTGATCTGCCGGTGCTCGGGTACCATGTCCCCTCTGTGATCTGCCGGTGCTCGGGTACCATGTGCCCTCTGTGATCTGCCGGTGCTCGGGTACCATGTCCCCTCTGTGATCTGCCGGTGCTCGGGTACCCTGTCCCCTCTGTGATCTGCCGGTGCTCGGGTACCATGTCCCCTCTGTGATCTGCCGGTGCTCGGGTACCATGTGCCCTCTGTGATCTGCCGGTGCTCGGGTACCATGTCCCCTCTGTGATCTGCCGGTGCTCGGGTACCATGTCCCCTCTGTGATCTGCCGGTGCTCGGGTACCATGTGCCCTCTGTGATCTGCCGGTGCTCGGGTACCATGTCCCTTCTGTGATCTGCCGGTGCTCGGGTACCCTGTCCCCTCTGTGATCTGCCGGTGCTCGGGTACCATGTGCCCTCTGTGATCTGCCGGTGCTCGGGTACCCTGTCCCCTCTGTGATCTGCCGGTGCTCGGGTACCCTGTGCCCTCTGTGATCTGCCGGTGCTCGGGTACCATGTCCCCTCTGTGATCTGCTGGTGCTCGGGTACCATGTGCCCTCTGTGATCTGCCGGTGCTCGGGTACCCTGTCCCCTCTGTGATCTGCCGGTGTTTGGGTACCATGTCCCCTCTGTGATCTGCCGGTGCTCGGGTACCCTGTCCCCTCTGTGATCTGCCGGTGCTCGGGTACCATGTCCCCTCTGTGATCTGCCGGTGTTTGGGTACCATGTCCCCTCTGTGATCTGCCGGTGCTTGGGTACCATGTGCCCTCTGTGATCTGCCGGTGCTCGGGTACCATGTCCCCTCTGTGATCTGCCGGTGCTCGGGTACCATGTGCCCTCTGTGATCTGCCGGTGCTCGGGTACCATGTCCCCTCTGTGATCTGCCGGTGCTCGGGTACCATGTGCCCTCTGTGATCTGCCGGTGCTCGGGTACCATGTCCCCTCTGTGATCTGCCGGTGCTCGGGTACCATGTGCCCTCTGTGATCTGCCGGTGCTCGGGTACCATGTCCCCTCTGTGATCTGCCGGTGCTCGGGTACCATGTGCCCTCTGTGATCTGCCGGTGCTCGGGTACCATGTCCCCTCTGTGATCTGCCGGTGCTCGGGTACCATGTGCCCTCTGTGATCTGCCGGTGCTCGGGTACCATGTCCCCTCTGTGATCTGCCGGTGCTCGGGTACCCTGTCCCGTCTGTGATCTGCCGGTGTTCGGGTACCATGTCCCCTCTGTGATCTGCCGGTGCTCGGGTACCATGTCCCCTCTGTGATCTGCCGGTGCTCGGGTACCCTGTCCCGTCTGTGATCTGCCGGTGTTCGGGTACCATGTGCCCTCTGTGATCTGCCGGTGCTTGGGTACCATGTCCCCTCTGTGATCTGCCGGTGCTCGGGTACCCTGTCCCGTCTGTGATCTGCCGGTGTTTGGGTACCATGTGCCCTCTGTGATCTGCCGGTGCTCGGGTACCATGTCCCCTCTGTGATCTGCCGGTGCTCGGGTACCATGTCCCCTCTGTGATCTGCCGGTGCTCGGGTACCATGTCCCCTCTTTGATCTGCCGGTGCTCGGGTACCATGTGCCCTCTGTGATCTGCCGGTGCTCGGGTACCATGTGCCCTCTGTGATCTGCCGGTGCTCGGGTACCATGTGCCCTCTGTGATCTGCCGGTGCTCGGGTACCATGTCCCCTCTGTGATCTGCCGGTGCTCGGGTACCATGTCCCCTCTGTGATCTGCCGGTGCTCGGGTACCATGTGCCCTCTGTGATCTGCCGGTGCTCGGGTACCATGTCCCCTCTGTGATCTGCCGGTGCTCGGGTACCATGTCCCCTCTGTGATCTGCCGGTGCTCGGGTACCATGTCCCCTCTGTGATCTGCCGGTGCTCGGGTACCATGTCCCCTCTGTGATCTGCCGGTGCTCGGGTACCATGTGCCCTCTGTGATCTGCCGGTGCTCGGGTACCATGTCCCCTCTGTGATCTGCCGGTGTTCGGGTACCATGTCCCCTCTGTGATCTGCCGGTGCTCGGGTACCCTGTCCCCTCTGTGATCTGCCGGTGTTTGGGTACCATGTGCCCTCTGTGATCTGCCGGTGCTCGGGTACCCTGTCCCCTCTGTGATCTGCCGGTGCTCGGGTACCATGTGCCCTCTGTGATCTGCCGGTGCTCGGGTACCATGTCCCCTCTGTGATCTGCCGGTGCTCGGGTACCATGTCCCCTCTGTGATCTGCCGGTGCTCGGGTACCATGTGCCCTCTGTGATCTGCCAGTGCTCGGGTACCATGTCCCCTCTGTGATCTGCCGGTGCTCGGGTACCATGTCCCCTCTGTGATCTGCCGGTGCTCGGGTACCATGTGCCCTCTGTGATCTGCCGGTGCTCGGGTACCATGTCCCCTCTGTGATCTGCCGGTGCTCGGGTACCATGTCCCGTCTGTGATCTGCCGGTGCTCGGGTACCATGTCCCCTCTGTGATCTGCCGGTGCTCGGGTACCATGTCCCCTCTGTGATCTGCCGGTGCTCGGGTACCATGTGCCCTCTGTGATCTGCCGGTGCTCGGGTACCATGTGCCCTC
This sequence comes from Callithrix jacchus, assembly GCF_049354715.1. NCBI lineage: Eukaryota > Metazoa > Chordata > Mammalia > Primates > Cebidae > Callithrix > Callithrix jacchus. The sequence continues at coordinate 134,752,558 of NC_133510.1, read as the reverse complement.
TGTGATCTGCCGGTGCTCGGGTACCATGTGCCCTCTGTGATCTGCCGGTGCTCGGGTACCATGTCCCCTCTGTGATCTGCCGGTGCTCGGGTACCCTGTCCCGTCTGTGATCTGCCGGTGCTCGGGTACCATGTCCCCTCTGTGATCTGCCGGTGCTCGGGTACCATGTGCCCTCTGTGATCTGCCGGTGCTCGGGTACCATGTCCCCTCTGTGATCTGCCGGTGCTCGGGTACCATGTGCCCTCTGTGATCTGCCGGTGCTCGGGTACCCTGTCCCCTCTGTGATCTGCCGGTGCTCGCGTACCATGTCCCCTCTGTGATCTGCCGGTGCTCGGGTACCATGTCCCCTCTGTGATCTGCCGGTGCTCGGGTACCATGTCCCCTCTGTGATCTGCCGGTGCTCGGGTACCATGTCCCCTCTGTGATCTGCCGGTGCTCGGGTACCATGTGCCCTCTGTGATCTGCCGGTGCTCGGGTACCCTGTCCCCTCTGTGATCTGCCGGTGTTTGGGTACCATGTCCCCTGTGTGATCTGCCGGTGCTCGGGTACCCTGTGCCCTCTGTGATCTGCCGGTGCTTGGGTACCCTGTCCCCTCTGTGATCTGCCGGTGTTTGGGTACCATGTCCCCTGTGTGATCTGCCGGTGCTCGGGTACCATGTCCCCTCTGTGATCTGCCGGTGCTCGGGTACCCTGTCCCCTCTGTGATCTGCCGGTGCTCGGGTACCCTGTCCCCTGTGTGATCTGCCGGTGCTCGGGTACCATGTCCCCTCTGTGATCTGCCGGTGCTTGGGTACCCTGTCCCCTCTGTGATCTGCCGGTGTTTGGGTACCATGTCCCCTGTGTGATCTGCCGGTGCTCGGGTACCATGTCCCCTCTGTGATCTGCCGGTGCTCGGGTACCCTGTCCCCTCTGTGATCTGCCGGTGCTCGGGTACCCTGTCCCCTCTGTGATCTGCCGGTGCTCGGGTACCATGTCCCCTCTGTGATCTGCCGGTGCTCGGGTACCATGTCCCCTCTGTGATCTGCCGGTGCTCGGGTACCATGTCCCCTCTGTGATCTGCCGGTGCTCGGGTACCATGTCCCCTCTGTGATCTGCCGGTGCTCGGGTACCATGTGCCCTCTGTGATCTGCCGGTGCTCGGGTACCCTGTCCCCTCTGTGATCTGCCGGTGTTTGTGTACCATGTCCCCTGTGTGATCTGCCGGTGCTCGGGTACCCTGTGCCCTCTGTGATCTGCCGGTGCTTGGGTACCCTGTCCCCTCTGTGATCTGCCGGTGTTTGGGTACCATGTCCCCTGTGTGATCTGCCGGTGCTCGGGTACCATGTCCCCTCTGTGATCTGCCGGTGCTCGGGTACCCTGTCCCCTCTGTGATCTGCCGGTGCTCGGGTACCCTGTCCCCTCTGTGATCTGCCGGTGCTCGGGTACCCTGTCCCCTCTGTGATCTGCCGGTGCTCGGGTACCATGTGCCCTCTGTGATCTGCCGGTGCTCGGGTACCATGTGCCCTCTGTGATCTGCCGGTGCTCGGGTACCATGTCCCCTCTGTGATCTGCCGGTGCTCGGGTACCCTGTCCCCTCTGTGATCTGCCGGTGCTCGGGTACCCTGTCCCCTCTGTGATCTGCCGGTGCTCGGGTACCCTGTCCCCTCTGTGATCTGCCGGTGCTCGGGTACCCTGTCCCCTCTGTGATCTGCCGGTGCTCGGGTACCCTGTCCCCTCTGTGATCTGCCGGTGCTCGGGTACCCTGTCCCCTCTGTGATCTGCCGGTGCTCGGGTACCCTGTCCCCTCTGTGATCTGCCGGTGCTCGGGTACCCTGTCCCCTCTGTGATCTGCCGGTGCTCGGGTACCCTGTCCCCTCTGTGATCTGCCGGTGCTCGGGTACCATGTCCCCTCTGTGATCTGCCGGTGCTCGGGTACCCTGTCCCCTCTGTGATCTGCCGGTGCTCGGGTACCCTGTCCCCTCTGTGATCTGCCGGTGCTCGGGTACCCTGTCCCGTCTGTGATCTGCCGGTGCTCGGGTACCCTGTGCCCTCTGTGATCTGCCGGTGCTCGGGTACCCTGTCCCCTCTGTGATCTGCCGGTGCTCGGGTACCATGTGCCCTCTGTGATCTGCCGGTGCTCGGGTACCATGTGCCCTCTGTGATCTGCCGGTGCTCGGGTACCCTGTCCCCTCTGTGATCTGCCGGTGCTCGGGTACCCTGTCCCCTCTGTGATCTGCCGGTGCTCGGGTACCCTGTCCCCTCTGTGATCTGCCGGTGCTCGGGTACCATGTCCCCTGTGTGATCTGCCGGTGCTCGGGTACCATGTCCCCTCTGTGATCTGCCGGTGCTTGGGTACCATGTGCCCTCTGTGATCTGCCGGTGCTCGGGTACCATGTCCCCTGTGTGATCTGCCGGTGCTTGGGTACCATGTCCCCTGTGTGATCTGCCGGTGCTCGGGTACCATGTCCCCTCTGTGATCTGCCGGTGCTCGGGTACCCTGTCCCCTCTGTGATCTGCCGGTGCTCGGGTACCATGTCCCGTCTGTGATCTGCCGGTGCTCAGGTACCATGTGCCCTCTGTGATCTGCCGGTGCTCGGGTACCCTGTCCCCTCTGTGATCTGCCGGTGCTCGGGTACCATGTCCCCTCTGTGATCTGCCGGTGCTCGGGTACCATGTCCCCTCTGTGATCTGCCGGTGCTCGGGTACCCTGTCCCCTCTGTGATCTGCCGGTGCTCGGGTACCATGTGCCCTCTGTGATCTGCCGGTGCTCGGGTACCATGTCCCCTCTGTGATCTGCCGGTGCTCGGGTACCATGTCCCCTGTGTGATCTGCCGGTGCTCGGGTACCATGTCCCCTCTGTGATCTGCCGGTGCTCGGGTACCCTGTCCCCTCTGTGATCTGCCGGTGCTCGGGTACCATGTGCCCTCTGTGATCTGCCGGTGCTCGGGTACCCTGTCCCCTCTGTGATCTGCCGGTGCTCGGGTACCATGTCCCCTGTGTGATCTGCCGGTGCTTGGGTACCATGTCCCCTGTGTGATCTGCCGGTGCTCGGGTACCATGTCCCCTCTGTGATCTGCCGGTGCTCGGGTACCCTGTCCCCTCTGTGATCTGCCGGTGCTCGGGTACCATGTCCCGTCTGTGATCTGCCGGTGCTCGGGTACCATGTGCCCTCTGTGATCTGCCGGTGTTCGGGTACCCTGTCCCCTCTGTGATCTGCCGGTGCTCGGGTACCATGTCCCCTCTGTGATCTGCCGGTGCTCGGGTACCATGTCCCCTCTGTGATCTGCCGGTGCTCGGGTACCCTGTCCCCTCTGTGATCTGCCGGTGCTCGGGTACCATGTGCCCTCTGTGATCTGCCGGTGCTCGGGTACCATGTCCCCTCTGTGATCTGCCGGTGCTCGGGTACCATGTCCCCTGTGTGATCTGCCGGTGCTCGGGTACCATGTCCCCTCTGTGATCTGCCGGTGCTCGGGTACCCTGTCCCCTCTGTGATCTGCCGGTGCTCGGGTACCATGTGCCCTCTGTAATCTGCCGGTGCTCGGGTACCCTGTCCCCTCTGTGATCTGCCGGTGCTCGGGTACCATGTCCCCTGTGTGATCTGCCGGTGCTCGGGTACCATGTCCCCTCTGTGATCTGCCGGTGCTTGGGTACCATGTCCCCTCTGTGATCTGCCGGTGCTCGGGTACCCTGTCCCCTCTGTGATCTGCCGGTGCTCGGGTACCATGTCCCCTCTGTGATCTGCCGGTGCTCGGGTACCCTGTCCCCTCTGTGATCTGCCGGTGCTCGGGTACCATGTGCCCTCTGTGATCTGCCGGTGCTCGGGTACCATGTGCCCTCTGTGATCTGCCGGTGCTCGGGTACCATGTCCCCTCTGTGATCTGCCGGTGCTCGGGTACCATGTGCCCTCTGTGATCTGCCGGTGCTCGGGTACCATGTGCCCTCTGTGATCTGCCGGTGCTTGGGTACCATGTGCCCTCTGTGATCTGCCGGTGCTCGGGTACCATGTGCCCTCTGTGATCTGCCGGTGCTCGGGTACCATGTCCCCTCTGTGATCTGCCGGTGCTCGGGTACCATGTGCCCTCTGTGATCTGCCGGTGCTCGGGTACCATGTGCCCTCTGTGATCTGCCGGTGCTCGGGTACCATGTCCCCTCTGTGATCTGCCGGTGCTTGGGTACCATGTGCCCTCTGTGATCTGCCGGTGCTCGGGTACCATGTGCCCTCTGTGATCTGCCGGTGCTCGGGTACCATGTCCCCTCTGTGATCTGCCGGTGCTCGGGTACCATGTGCCCTCTGTGATCTGCCGGTGCTCGGGTACCATGTGCCCTCTGTGATCTGCCGGTGCTCGGGTACCATGTCCCCTCTGTGATCTGCCGGTGCTTGGGTACCATGTGCCCTCTGTGATCTGCCGGTGCTCGGGTACCATGTGCCCTCTGTGATCTGCCGGTGCTCGGGTACCATGTCCCCTCTTTGATCTGCCGGTGCTCGGGTACCATGTCCCCTCTGTGATCTGCCGGTGCTCGGGTACCATGTCCCCTCTGTGATCTGCCCGTGCTCGGGTACCATGTGCCCTCTGTGATCTGCCGGTGCTCGGGTACCATGTCCCCTCTGTGATCTGCCGGTGCTCGGGTACCCTGTCCCCTCTGTGATCTGCCGGTGCTCGGGTACCCTGTCCCCTCTGTGATCTGCCGGTGCTCGGGTACCCTGTCCCCTCTGTGATCTGCCGGTGCTCGGGTACCATGTCCCCTCTGTGATCTGCCGGTGCTTGGGTACCATGTGCCCTCTGTGATCTGCCGGTGCTCGGGTACCCTGTCCCCTCTGTGATCTGCCGGTGCTCGGGTACCATGTCCCCTCTGTGATCTGCCGGTGCTCGGGTACCCTGTCCCCTCTGTGATCTGCCGGTGCTCGGGTACCCTGTCCCCTCTGTGATCTGCCGGTGCTCGGGTACCATGTCCCCTCTGTGATCTGCCGGTGCTTGGGTACCATGTCCCCTCTGTGATCTGCCGGTGCTCGGGTACCATGTCCCCTCTGTGATCTGCCGGTGCTCGGGTACCATGTCCCCTGTGTGATCTGCCGGTGCTCGGGTACCATGTCCCCTCTGTGATCTGCCGGTGCTTGGGTACCATGTCCCCTGTGTGATCTGCCGGTGCTCGGGTACCCTGTCCCCTGTGTGATCTGCCGGTGCTCGGGTACCATGTCCCCTCTGTGATCTGCCGGTGCTCGGGTACCATGTCCCCTCTGTGATCTGCCGGTGCTCGGGTACCATGTCCCCTCTGTGATCTGCCGGTGCTCGGGTACCCTGTCCCCTCTGTGATCTGCCGGTGCTCGGGTACCCTGTCCCCTGTGTGATCTGCCGGTGCTCGGGTACCATGTCCCCTCTGTGATCTGCCGGTGCTTGGGTACCATGTCCCCTGTGTGATCTGCCGGTGCTCGGGTACCCTGTCCCCTGTGTGATCTGCCGGTGCTCGGGTACCATGTCCCCTGTGTGATCTGCCGGTGCTCGGGTACCATGTCCCCTCTGTGATCTGCCGGTGCTCGGGTACCATGTGCCCTCTGTGATCTGCCGGTGCTCGGGTACCATGTGCCCTCTGTGATCTGCCGGTGCTCGGGTACCATGTCCCCTCTGTGATCTGCCGGTGTTTGGGTACCATGTCCCCTCTGTGATCTGCCGGTGCTCGGGTACCCTGTCCCCTCTGTGATCTGCCGGTGTTTGGGTACCATGTCCCCTCTGTGATCTGCCGGTGCTCGGGTACCCTGTCCCCTCTGTGATCTGCCGGTGCTCGGGTACCATGTGCCCTCTGTGATCTGCCGGTGCTCGGGTACCATGTCCCCTCTGTGATCTGCCGGTGCTCGGGTACCCTGTCCCCTCTGTGATCTGCCGGTGTTTGGGTACCATGTCCCCTCTGTGATCTGCCGGTGCTCGGGTACCATGTGCCCTCTGTGATCTGCCGGTGCTCGGGTACCCTGTCCCCTCTGTGATCTGCCGGTGTTTGGGTACCATGTGCCCTCTGTGATCTGCCGGTGCTCGGGTACCATGTGCCCTCTGTGATCTGCCGGTGCTCGGGTACCATGTGCCCTCTGTGATCTGCCGGTGCTCGGGTATCATGTCCCCTCTGTGATCTGCCGGTGCTTGGGTACCATGTCCCCTCTGTGATCTGCCGGTGCTCGGGTACCATGTCCCCTCTGTGATCTGCCGGTGCTCGCGTACCATGTCCCCTCTGTGATCTGCCGGTGCTCGGGTACCATGTGCCCTCTGTGATCTGCCGGTGCTCGGGTACCCTGTCCCCTCTGTGATCTGCCGGTGCTCGGGTACCATGTCCCCTCTGTGATCTGCCGGTGCTCGGGTACCATGTGCCCTCTGTGATCTGTTGGTGCTCGGGTACCATGTCCCCTCTGTGATCTGCCGGTGCTCGGGTACCATGTCCCCTCTGTGATCTGCCGGTGCTCGGGTACCATGTGCCCTCTGTGATCTGCCGGTGCTCGGGTACCATGTCCCCTCTGTGATCTGCCGGTGCTCGGGTACCCTGTCCCCTCTGTGATCTGCCGGTGCTCGGGTACCATGTGCCCTCTGTGATCTGCCGGTGCTCGGGTACCCTGTCCCCTCTGTGATCTGCCGGTGCTCGGGTACCCTGTGCCCTCTGTGATCTGCCGGTGCTCGGGTACCATGTCCCCTCTGTGATCTGCTGGTGCTCGGGTACCATGTGCCCTCTGTGATCTGCCGGTGCTCGGGTACCCTGTCCCCTCTGTGATCTGCCGGTGTTTGGGTACCATGTCCCCTCTGTGATCTGCCGGTGCTCGGGTACCCTGTCCCCTCTGTGATCTGCCGGTGCTCGGGTACCATGTCCCCTCTGTGATCTGCCGGTGTTTGGGTACCATGTCCCCTCTGTGATCTGCCGGTGCTTGGGTACCATGTGCCCTCTGTGATCTGCCGGTGCTCGGGTACCATGTCCCCTCTGTGATCTGCCGGTGCTCGGGTACCATGTGCCCTCTGTGATCTGCCGGTGCTCGGGTACCATGTCCCCTCTGTGATCTGCCGGTGCTCGGGTACCATGTGCCCTCTGTGATCTGCCGGTGCTCGGGTACCATGTCCCCTCTGTGATCTGCCGGTGCTCGGGTACCATGTGCCCTCTGTGATCTGCCGGTGCTCGGGTACCATGTCCCCTCTGTGATCTGCCGGTGCTCGGGTACCATGTGCCCTCTGTGATCTGCCGGTGCTCGGGTACCATGTCCCCTCTGTGATCTGCCGGTGCTCGGGTACCATGTGCCCTCTGTGATCTGCCGGTGCTCGGGTACCATGTCCCCTCTGTGATCTGCCGGTGCTCGGGTACCCTGTCCCGTCTGTGATCTGCCGGTGTTCGGGTACCATGTCCCCTCTGTGATCTGCCGGTGCTCGGGTACCATGTCCCCTCTGTGATCTGCCGGTGCTCGGGTACCCTGTCCCGTCTGTGATCTGCCGGTGTTTGGGTACCATGTGTCCTCTGTGATCTGCCGGTGCTTGGGTACCATGTCCCCTCTGTGATCTGCCGGTGCTCGGGTACCCTGTCCCGTCTGTGATCTGCCGGTGTTTGGGTACCATGTGCCCTCTGTGATCTGCCGGTGCTCGGGTACCATGTCCCCTCTGTGATCTGCCGGTGCTCGGGTACCATGTCCCCTCTGTGATCTGCCGGTGCTCGGGTACCATGTCCCCTCTTTGATCTGCCGGTGCTCGGGTACCATGTGCCCTCTGTGATCTGCCGGTGCTCGGGTACCATGTGCCCTCTGTGATCTGCCGGTGCTCGGGTACCATGTGCCCTCTGTGATCTGCCGGTGCTCGGGTACCATGTCCCCTCTGTGATCTGCCGGTGCTCGGGTACCATGTCCCCTCTGTGATCTGCCGGTGCTCGGGTACCATGTGCCCTCTGTGATCTGCCGGTGCTCGGGTACCATGTCCCCTCTGTGATCTGCCGGTGCTCGGGTACCATGTCCCCTCTGTGATCTGCCGGTGCTCGGGTACCATGTCCCCTCTGTGATCTGCCGGTGCTCGGGTACCATGTCCCCTCTGTGATCTGCCGGTGCTCGGGTACCATGTGCCCTCTGTGATCTGCCGGTGCTCGGGTACCATGTCCCCTCTGTGATCTGCCGGTGTTCGGGTACCATGTCCCCTCTGTGATCTGCCGGTGCTCGGGTACCCTGTCCCCTCTGTGATCTGCCGGTGTTTGGGTACCATGTGCCCTCTGTGATCTGCCGGTGCTCGGGTACCCTGTCCCCTCTGTGATCTGCCGGTGCTCGGGTACCATGTCCCCTCTGTGATCTGCCGGTGCTCGGGTACCATGTCCCCTCTGTGATCTGCCGGTGCTCGGGTACCATGTCCCCTCTGTGATCTGCCGGTGCTCGGGTACCATGTGCCCTCTGTGATCTGCCGGTGCTCGGGTACCATGTCCCCTCTGTGATCTGCCGGTGCTCGGGTACCATGTCCCCTCTGTGATCTGCCGGTGCTCGGGTACCATGTGCCCTCTGTGATCTGCCGGTGCTCGGGTACCATGTCCCCTCTGTGATCTGCCGGTGCTCGGGTACCATGTCCCGTCTGTGATCTGCCGGTGCTCGGGTACCATGTCCCCTCTGTGATCTGCCGGTGCTCGGGTACCATGTCCCCTCTGTGATCTGCCGGTGCTCGGGTACCATGTGCCCTCTGTGATCTGCCGGTGCTCGGGTACCATGTGCCCTCTGTGATCTGCCGGTGCTCGGGTACCATGTGCCCTCTGTGATCTGCCGGTGCTCGGGTACCATGTCCCCTCTGTGATCTGCCGGTGCTCGGGTACCCTGTCCCGTCTGTGATCTGCCGGTGCTCGGGTACCATGTCCCCTCTGTGATCTGCCGGTGCTCGGGTACCATGTGCCCTCTGTGATCTGCCGGTGCTCGGGTACCATGTCCCCTCTGTGATCTGCCGGTGCTCGGGTACCATGTGCCCTCTGTGATCTGCCGGTGCTCGGGTACCCTGTCCCCTCTGTGATCTGCCGGTGCTCGCGTACCATGTCCCCTCTGTGATCTGCCGGTGCTCGGGTACCATGTCCCCTCTGTGATCTGCCGGTGCTCGGGTACCATGTCCCCTCTGTGATCTGCCGGTGCTCGGGTACCATGTCCCCTCTGTGATCTGCCGGTGCTCGGGTACCATGTGCCCTCTGTGATCTGCCGGTGCTCGGGTACCCTGTCCCCTCTGTGATCTGCCGGTGTTTGGGTACCATGTCCCCTGTGTGATCTGCCGGTGCTCGGGTACCCTGTGCCCTCTGTGATCTGCCGGTGCTTGGGTACCCTGTCCCCTCTGTGATCTGCCGGTGTTTGGGTACCATGTCCCCTGTGTGATCTGCCGGTGCTCGGGTACCATGTCCCCTCTGTGATCTGCCGGTGCTCGGGTACCCTGTCCCCTCTGTGATCTGCCGGTGCTCGGGTACCCTGTCCCCTGTGTGATCTGCCGGTGCTCGGGTACCATGTCCCCTCTGTGATCTGCCGGTGCTTGGGTACCCTGTCCCCTCTGTGATCTGCCGGTGTTTGGGTACCATGTCCCCTGTGTGATCTGCCGGTGCTCGGGTACCATGTCCCCTCTGTGATCTGCCGGTGCTCGGGTACCCTGTCCCCTCTGTGATCTGCCGGTGCTCGGGTACCATGTCCCCTCTGTGATCTGCCGGTGCTCGGGTACCATGTCCCCTCTGTGATCTGCCGGTGCTCGGGTACCATGTCCCCTCTGTGATCTGCCGGTGCTCGGGTACCATGTCCCCTCTGTGATCTGCCGGTGCTCGGGTACCATGTCCCCTCTGTGATCTGCCGGTGCTCGGGTACCATGTCCCCTCTGTGATCTGCCGGTGCTCGGGTACCATGTGCCCTCTGTGATCTGCCGGTGCTCGGGTACCCTGTCCCCTCTGTGATCTGCCGGTGTTTGGGTACCATGTCCCCTGTGTGATCTGCCGGTGCTCGGGTACCATGTGCCCTCTGTGATCTGCCGGTGCTCGGGTACCCTGTCCCCTCTGTGATCTGCCGGTGCTCGGGTACCATGTCCCCTCTGTGATCTGCCGGTGCTCGGGTACCATGTCCCCTCTGTGATCTGCCGGTGCTCGGGTACCCTGTCCCCTCTGTGATCTGCCGGTGCTCGGGTACCATGTGCCCTCTGTGATCTGCCGGTGCTCGGGTACCATGTCCCCTCTGTGATCTGCCGGTGCTCGGGTACCATGTCCCCTGTGTGATCTGCCGGTGCTCGGGTACCATGTGCCCTCTGTGATCTGCCGGTGCTCGGGTACCCTGTCCCCTCTGTGATCTGCCGGTGCTCGGGTACCATGTGCCCTCTGTGATCTGCCGGTGCTCGGGTACCCTGTCCCCTCTGTGATCTGCCGGTGCTCGGGTACCATGTCCCCTGTGTGATCTGCCGGTGCTCGGGTACCATGTCCCCTCTGTGATCTGCCGGTGCTCGGGTACCATGTCCCCTCTGTGATCTGCCGGTGCTCGGGTACCCTGTCCCCTCTGTGATCTGCCGGTGCTCGGGTACCATGTCCCCTCTGTGATCTGCCGGTGCTCGGGTACCCTGTCCCCTCTGTGATCTGCCGGTGCTCGGGTACCATGTGCCCTCTGTGATCTGCCGGTGCTCGGGTACCATGTGCCCTCTGTGATCTGCCGGTGCTCGGGTACCATGTCCCCTCTGTGATCTGCCGGTGCTCGGGTACCATGTGCCCTCTGTGATCTGCCGGTCCTCGGGTACCATGTGCCCTCTGTGATCTGCCGGTGCTTGGGTACCATGTGCCCTCTGTGATCTGCCGGTGCTCGGGTACCATGTGCCCTCTGTGATCTGCCGGTGCTCGGGTACCATGTCCCCTCTGTGATCTGCCGGTGCTCGGGTACCATGTGCCCTCTGTGATCTGCCGGTGCTCGGGTACCATGTGCCCTCTGTGATCTGCCGGTGCTCGGGTACCATGTCCCCTCTGTGATCTGCCGGTGCTTGGGTACCATGTGCCCTCTGTGATCTGCCGGTGCTCGGGTACCATGTGCCCTCTGTGATCTGCCGGTGCTCGGGTACCATGTCCCCTCTGTGATCTGCCGGTGCTCGGGTACCATGTGCCCTCTGTGATCTGCCGGTGCTCGGGTACCATGTGCCCTCTGTGATCTGCCGGTGCTCGGGTACCATGTCCCCTCTGTGATCTGCCGGTGCTTGGGTACCATGTGCCCTCTGTGATCTGCCGGTGCTCGGGTACCATGTGCCCTCTGTGATCTGCCGGTGCTCGGGTACCATGTCCCCTCTTTGATCTGCCGGTGCTCGGGTACCATGTCCCCTCTGTGATCTGCCGGTGCTCGGGTACCATGTCCCCTCTGTGATCTGCCGGTGCTCGGGTACCATGTGCCCTCTGTGATCTGCCGGTGCTCGGGTACCATGTCCCCTCTGTGATCTGCCGGTGCTCGGGTACCCTGTCCCCTCTGTGATCTGCCGGTGCTCGGGTACCCTGTCCCCTCTGTGATCTGCCGGTGCTCGGGTACCCTGTCCCCTCTGTGATCTGCCGGTGCTCGGGTACCATGTCCCCTCTGTGATCTGCCGGTGCTTGGGTACCATGTGCCCTCTGTGATCTGCCGGTGCTCGGGTACCCTGTCCCCTCTGTGATCTGCCGGTGCTCGGGTACCATGTCCCCTCTGTGATCTGCCGGTGCTCGGGTACCCTGTCCCCTCTGTGATCTGCCGGTGCTCGGGTACCCTGTCCCCTCTGTGATCTGCCGGTGCTCGGGTACCATGTCCCCTCTGTGATCTGCCGGTGCTTGGGTACCATGTCCCCTCTGTGATCTGCCGGTGCTCGGGTACCATGTCCCCTCTGTGATCTGCCGGTGCTCGGGTACCATGTCCCCTGTGTGATCTGCCGGTGCTCGGGTACCATGTCCCCTCTGTGATCTGCCGGTGCTTGGGTACCATGTCCCCTGTGTGATCTGCCGGTGCTCGGGTACCCTGTCCCCTGTGTGATCTGCCGGTGCTCGGGTACCATGTCCCCTCTGTGATCTGCCGGTGCTCGGGTACCCTGTCCCCTCTGTGATCTGCCGGTGCTCGGGTACCCTGTCCCCTGTGTGATCTGCCGGTGCTCGGGTACCATGTCCCCTCTGTGATCTGCCGGTGCTCGGGTACCCTGTCCCCTCTGTGATCTGCCGGTGCTTGGGTACCATGTCCCCTGTGTGATCTGCCGGTGCTCGGGTACCCTGTCCCCTGTGTGATCTGCCGGTGCTCGGGTACCATGTCCCCTCTGTGATCTGCCGGTGCTCGGGTACCATGTCCCCTCTGTGATCTGCCGGTGCTCGGGTACCATTTCCCCTCTGTGATCTGCCGGTGCTCGGGTACCCTGTCCCCTCTGTGATCTGCCGGTGCTCGGGTACCATGTCCCCTCTGTGATCTGCCGGTGCTCGGGTACCCTGTCCCCTCTGTGATCTGCCGGTGCTCGGGTACCCTGTCCCCTCTGTGATCTGCCGGTGCTCGGGTACCATGTCCCCTCTGTGATCTGCCGGTGCTCGGGTACCATGTGCCCTCTGTGATCTGCCGGTGCTCGGGTACCATGTGCCCTCTGTGATCTGCCGGTGCTCGGGTACCATGTCCCCTCTGTGATCTGCCGGTGCTCGGGTACCATGTCCCCTCTGTGATCTGCCGGTGCTCGGGTACCATGTGCCCTCTGTGATCTGCCGGTGCTCGGGTACCATGTCCCCTCTGTGATCTGCCGGTGCTCGGGTACCATGTCCCCTCTGTGATCTGCCGGTGCTCGGGTACCATGTCCCCTCTGTGATCTGCCGGTGCTCGGGTACCATGTCCCCTCTGTGATCTGCCGGTGCTCGGGTACCATGTGCCCTCTGTGATCTGCCGGTGCTCGGGTACCATGTCCCCTCTGTGATCTGCCGGTGTTCGGGTACCATGTCCCCTCTGTGATCTGCCGGTGCTCGGGTACCCTGTCCCCTCTGTGATCTGCCGGTGTTTGGGTACCATGTGCCCTCTGTGATCTGCCGGTGCTCGGGTACCCTGTCCCCTCTGTGATCTGCCGGTGCTCGGGTACCATGTGCCCTCTGTGATCTGCCGGTGCTCGGGTACCATGTCCCCTCTGTGATCTGCCGGTGCTCGGGTACCATGTCCCCTCTGTGATCTGCCGGTGCTCGGGTACCATGTGCCCTCTGTGATCTGCCAGTGCTCGGGTACCATGTCCCCTCTGTGATCTGCCGGTGCTCGGGTACCATGTCCCCTCTGTGATCTGCCGGTGCTCGGGTACCATGTGCCCTCTGTGATCTGCCGGTGCTCGGGTACCATGTCCCCTCTGTGATCTGCCGGTGCTCGGGTACCATGTCCCGTCTGTGATCTGCCGGTGCTCGGGTACCATGTCCCCTCTGTGATCTGCCGGTGCTCGGGTACCATGTCCCCTCTGTGATCTGCCGGTGCTCGGGTACCATGTGCCCTCTGTGATCTGCCGGTGCTCGGGTACCATGTCCCCTCTGTGATCTGCCGGTGCTCGGGTACCCTGTCCCCTCTGTGATCTGCCGGTGCTCGGGTACCCTGTCCCCTCTGTGATCTGCCGGTGCTCGGGTACCATGTCCCCTCTGTGATCTGCCGGTGCTCGGGTACCCTGTCCCCTCTGTGATCTGCCGGTGCTCGGGTACCCTGTCCCCTCTGTGATCTGCCGGTGCTCGGGTACCATGTGCCCTCTGTGATCTGCCGGTGCTCGGGTACCATGTCCCCTCTGTGATCTGCCGGTGCTCGGGTACCCTGTCCCCTCTGTGATCTGCCGGTGCTCGGGTACCCTGTCCCCTCTGTGATCTGCCGGTGCTCGGGTACCATGTCCCCTCTGTGATCTGCCGGTGCTCGGGTACCATGTGCCCTCTGTGATCTGCCGGTGCTCGGGTACCATGTCCCCTCTGTGATCTGCCGGTGCTCGGGTACCCTGTCCCCTCTGTGATCTGCCGGTGCTCGGGTACCCTGTCCCCTCTGTGATCTGCCGGTGCTCGGGTACCATGTCCCCTCTGTGATCTGCCGGTGCTCGGGTACCATGTGCCCTCTGTGATCTGCCGGTGCTCGGGTACCCTGTCCCCTCTGTGATCTGCCGGTGCTCGGGTACCATGTGCCCTCTGTGATCTGCCGGTGCTCGGGTACCCTGTCCCGTCTGTGATCTGCCGGTGCTCGGGTACCATGTCCCCTCTGTGATCTGCCGGTGCTCGGGTACCCTGTCCCCTCTGTGATCTGCCGGTGCTCGGGTACCATGTCCCCTCTGTGATCTGCCGGTGCTCGGGTACCCTGTCCCCTCTGTGATCTGCCGGTGCTCGGGTACCCTGTCCCCTCTGTGATCTGCCGGTGCTCGGGTACCCTGTCCCCTCTGTGATCTGCCGGTGCTCGGGTACCATGTGCCCTCTGTGATCTGCCGGTGCTCGGGTACCATGTGCCCTCTGTGATCTGCCGGTGCTCGGGTACCCTGTCCCCTCTGTGATCTGCCGGTGCTCGGGTACCATGTGCCCTCTGTGATCTGCCGGTGCTCGGGTACCATGTGCCCTCTGTGATCTGCCGGTGCTCGGGTACCATGTGCCCTCTGTGATCTGCCGGTGCTCGGGTACCATGTCCCCTCTGTGATCTGCCGGTGCTCGGGTACCATGTGCCCTCTGTGATCTGCCGGTGCTCGGGTACCCTGTCCCCTCTGTGATCTGCCGGTGCTCGGGTACCATGTGCCCTCTGTGATCTGCCGGTGCTCGGGTACCATGTGCCCTCTGTGATCTGCCGGTGCTCGGGTACCATGTGCCCTCTGTGATCTGCCGGTGCTCGGGTACCATGTGCCCTCTGTGATCTGCCGGTGCTCGGGTACCATGTGCCCTCTGTGATCTGCCGGTGCTCGGGTACCATGTGCCCTCTGTGATCTGCCGGTGCTCGGGTACCATGTCCCCTCTGTGATCTGCCGGTGCTCGGGTACCATGTGCCCTCTGTGATCTGCCGGTGCTCGGGTACCCTGTCCCCTCTGTGATCTGCCGGTGCTCGGGTACCATGTGCCCTCTGTGATCTGCCGGTGCTCGGGTACCATGTGCCCTCTGTGATCTGCCGGTGCTCGGGTACCATGTGCCCTCTGTGATCTGCCGGTGCTCGGGTACCCTGTCCCCTCTGTGATCTGCCGGTGCTCGGGTACCATGTGCCCTCTGTGATCTGCCGGTGCTCGGGTACCCTGTCCCCTGTGTGATCTGCCGGTGCTCGGGTACCCTGTCCCGTCTGTGATCTGCCGGTGCTCGGGTACCATGTGCCCTCTGTGATCTGCCGGTGCTCGGGTACCCTGTCCCCTCTGTGATCTGCCGGTGCTCGGGTACCATGTCCCCTCTGTGATCTGCCGGTGCTCGGGTACCCTGTCCCCTCTGTGATCTGCCGGTGCTCGGGTACCATGTGCCCTCTGTGATCTGCCGGTGCTCGGGTACCCTGTCCCCTCTGTGATCTGCCGGTGCTCGGGTACCCTGTCCCCTCTGTGATCTGCCGGTGCTCGGGTACCCTGTCCCCTCTGTGATCTGCCGGTGCTCGGGTACCCTGTCCCCTCTGTGATCTGCCGGTGCTCGGGTACCCTGTCCCCTCTGTGATCTGCCGGTGCTCGGGTACCCTGTCCCCTCTGTGATCTGCCGGTGCTCGGGTACCCTGTCCCCTCTGTGATCTGCCGGTGCTCGGGTACCATGTGCCCTGTGTGATCTGCCGGTGCTCGGGTACCCTGTCCCCTCTGTGATCTGCCGGTGCTCGGGTACCATGTGCCCTGTGTGATCTGCCGGTGCTCGGGTACCCTGTCCCCTCTGTGATCTGCCGGTGCTCGGGTACCATGTGCCCTGTGTGATCTGCCGGTGCTCGGGTACCCTGTCCCCTCTGTGATCTGCCGGTGCTCGGGTACCATGTGCCCTCTGTGATCTGCCGGTGCTCGGGTACCCTGTCCCCTCTGTGATCTGCCGGTGCTCGGGTACCATGTGCCCTCTGTGATCTGCCGGTGCTCGGGTACCCTGTCCCGTCTGTGATCTGCCGGTGCTCGGGTACCCTGTCCCCTCTGTGATCTGCCGGTGCTCGGGTACCATGTCCCCTCTGTGATCTGCCGGTGCTCGGGTACCCTGTCCCCTCTGTGATCTGCCGGTGCTCGGGTACCATGTGCCCTCTGTGATCTGCCGGTGCTCGGGTACCCTGTGCCCTCTGTGATCTGCCGGTGCTCGGGTACCCTGTCCCCTCTGTGATCTGCCGGTGCTCGGGTACCATGTGCCCTCTGTGATCTGCCGGTGCTCGGGTACCATGTCCCCTCTGTGATCTGCCGGTGCTCGGGTACCATGTGCCCTCTGTGATCTGCCGGTGCTCGGGTACCATGTCCCCTCTGTGATCTGCTGGTGCTCGGGTACCCTGTCCCCTCTGTGATCTGCCGGTGCTCGGGTACCATGTGCCCTCTGTGATCTGCCGGTGCTCGGGTACCATGTGCCCTCTGTGATCTGCCGGTGCTCGGGTACCATGTCCCCTCTGTGATCTGCCGGTGCTCGGGTACCATGTGCCCTCTGTGATCTGCCGGTGCTCGGGTACCCTGTCCCGTCTGTGATCTGCCGGTGCTCGGGTACCCTGTCCCCTCTGTGATCTGCCGGTGCTCGGGTACCATGTCCCCTCTGTGATCTGCCGGTGCTCGGGTACCCTGTCCCCTCTGTGATCTGCCGGTGCTCGGGTACCATGTGCCCTCTGTGATCTGCCGGTGCTCGGGTACCCTGTGCCCTCTGTGATCTGCCGGTGCTCGGGTACCCTGTCCCCTCTGTGATCTGCCGGTGCTCGGGTACCATGTGCCCTCTGTGATCTGCCGGTGCTCGGGTACCATGTCCCCTCTGTGATCTGCCGGTGCTCGGGTACCATGTGCCCTCTGTGATCTGCCGGTGCTCGGGTACCATGTCCCCTCTGTGATCTGCTGGTGCTCGGGTACCCTGTCCCCTCTGTGATCTGCCGGTGCTCGGGTACCATGTGCCCTCTGTGATCTGCCGGTGCTCGGGTACCATGTGCCCTCTGTGATCTGCCGGTGCTCGGGTACCATGTGCCCTCTGTGATCTGCCGGTGCTCGGGTACCCTGTCCCCTCTGTGATCTGCCGGTGCTCGGGTACCATGTGCCCTCTGTGATCTGCTGGTGCTCGGGTACCCTGTCCCCTCTGTGATCTGCTGGTGCTCGGGTACCCTGTCCCCTCTGTGATCTGCCGGTGCTCGGGTACCATGTGCCCTCTGTGATCTGCTGGTGCTCGGGTACCCTGTCCCCTCTGTGATCTGCTGGTGCTCGGGTACCCTGTCCCCTCTGTGATCTGCCGGTGCTCGGGTACCATGTGCCCTCTGTGATCTGCCGGTGCTCGGGTACCCTGTCCCCTCTGTGATCTGCCGGTGCTCGGGTACCATGTGCCCTCTGTGATCTGCTGGTGCTCGGGTACCCTGTCCCCTCTGTGATCTGCCGGTGCTCGGGTACCATGTCCCCTCTGTGATCTGCCGGTGCTCGGGTACCCTGTCCCGTCTGTTCCTGACTTTCTCTAATATACTTGTTCCATTTAACATTTAAAGCAGGCACGTTTTTCAGGCCAGGGAAGCTCCAGGAAGCTTCTTTTCAAAGCGATTAAATCTGATACTCAAGAGGTTGCCTGAAGCTGACTCTGCCACCAGAAGCCCCTGGAGGGCTCCAGCTTTGAGGCTCCAGGCCTGCAGCCAGGAGAAACCTTTCCCTCTGCTCACTTTCCTCCTGCTGCAGGGAGGAGCCAGGCTGAGGCCTCCACCTGGGCGAGTGCCCTTGGGTCGGCCGGACCCTTGGTCAGGGGTGGCACCCAGAGCTCACGACATGTCTGTCCCTGAGTCTGTCTCTGGTGAGGACCTTGATGATGCAGTTAGCCAGGCGTGGATCACATGATTATCTTAGATCCAGGAAAGTGAGCAGCCCCGCTAAACACACAGAACGATGAGATGGGTGGCTCACCACGGAAAACAAGGCTCAGTCGTAGGAGAAGGGGACTGCCTGAGAATCCAGCCTTTCCAACAGATGCTCATTGTTTTCCCAGTTCTGGATAATTGTATCTTCTCCAGCCTCCTCCTCGTGTCTTTAGACCAGCTGATCGCCCTCCTCCATCACTGCGGGGATATACCTGGCCCAGGTCATCACTGTCATGCGCTTCATTACCCCTTGTGTTGTGTGTGTGTGTTTCTTATCTATCTGATTAGATCCTAAGCGCTGTGGAGAGCCGTATCTTGTTTCACATTTGCACTGTGCGCATGGTGTATTAGTGCATAGTGTCTGTATCTGTCAAGTGTTATGTTCAGTCTCAACACAGAATAAAAAAGAAGAGAATGATTAAAAGGCAACTTGAAACAGACATAATTTTCTGTTCCTTTTTTTTTTAACAGATTCTCGTCTTTCAGTCTGTGTCATTTGAGTATCGTCTGCTACAGAGAGGCACTTAGATAAGGAAACAGGAATTTTCCGATCCCCGTCCCCCTCCCGCCCCCGCAGCACCAATGGCCATGACTTCCATGGTAAGATCACATCAGGTCTCAATGTTCATGACGTTGGTCCAGCGCGTTGCTCCCGTGTAGGGGTGGGGGTGGCGCATAAGGCTGGTTTTTCCCAGGCTCTGGGCAATAAGGACTAGAAGGATTGAGAATAACTCCAGCTCTGCTCTTCCCAGAAACAGATGTGATCACAGATGGAGCCCAATATCAGGACCGTGTAGCCCTTTTTTGGGCAGTTAGGCCAGTGCCTAATACACAAAAGCAGCCAGGAAATCACAGCCGTGAGTGTGAATGCACAGATGATACGGCCATCGTGCGCCAGGCAGGTGGGAACGAGGATTCTGTTACTTGTTAGGAGGGGAAGGGAATCTTTGGGGTCTGAGCTCTGTGCTGCCATTTTGAAGCCGCAGCTGATGGGTCCACAGTTGAATCAGGAAGAGAATGAGCTCTGGTGGGGGTAAGCCCAGCTCAGGTGTTCAAGTTCGAGAATGATTATTTCCCTTTCTTTTTGGAAAATTAACAAAAGCTCGAGCTCCAATGTCTCTAGGAAGCTGGTGCCCGTTTCAGCAATCTGAGGAACCACTGAGTGCAAACAGGAAGGGAATCATTGACAGTGCGTGAGGCAAGAAGGGAAGCCAGGCATTTTCACAGCTTCGGGATGAGACAATATTTCAGCCGAACAGTGAATCCGGGAGGAGTCCAGCCTTTTCTGCTCTGGTGCCGGTTTCCTGAGTGCGAAGCACTTACAGAAGGCAGGTCTGAGCGCACATTGAAACCAGTGGTTGTGCAGAGCGCTGTCCCGGCCTGCTCCGTTCACTCCGTGCTGTTACAAGCTGAGGGACTGATTAGAAGAACAGTGTTCTCCTCAAACAGCTCAATGGCATGTGTTCCCTTTCAGCCCATCTGGAGCTGGGGGCTGCTGGGCTCACCCACCGTCCTGAGTCCCAGGGTCTGACTCGACTCTAAGCCTTTTCCCCACTCTCATGCCTGAAAGCCAGGCAGCACCAGCCAGGTATGGGAAGCTCGCTGGGTTTCTGAACAGGATAGGGTACCTGTCAGAGCCCCTCGGCGACTTAGCATTCTGCGTGAAATGCTGGAAAGCACAGTCTCCCTCTTTGCAGAAGCATCCCACTCTCCAGAGAGCCTGGTCTGAATCGCACCTTTGCAGAGGTACCGTTCAGACTTGCTGTGCATTTTTCTTTTAAACAGTGCATCCTCGGACGAGAGGTTTCTCCTCTCCGCGCTGTGGGTGTCTAACAGCTGCTGTCATCTCCTCCCTCAGAGAATGGTAACTTGAGATTTAAAGAGAGTTCTTCATAGGATGGAAAGGCTGGGAGCAACATCACCCCCAGAGAGACAGTGCCCATGAGTGCTCCTTGAAGTCCCTTGAGCTTTCTAGGACTCAGCTTCCTCATCTGCAGGATGGGGTGACCACAGGGGCAGCATGGATGACGTGAGACGAGGCAGCACCTGGGGTTGAAGTGACGGGGCAGACCCTCTGCCCGGGGAGTGGTCATCGGGGGCGTAAAAGAAGGTAGCCCCGTGGAGACCCACATTGTGTGCTAGTGAGGACTGTACCACGCACCTGCCCAGATCCCAGGCACCGTGACGCTGTTCCCAGATCCAGGGAGGTGAGATCTCCTTAGGGAACCCCGGCCCTTGGCAGCTCTGATGCTCTGGAAATGAGACTGTAAGGGCCCAGCATTGCTGCCTGGAATCCCGGGAGTCACATCCCATCAACTGCGGCTAACTTCACTCGAGACTAAATCTGCCATCTGTCCTTCCTGAGCTCCAGAAACCTCTTTAGGAGTCTCTGAGAAGCTCCCTGCACTGGGACAACGAAATCCCATCTCCACATGCAGTTTTCTCCTGCTCGGTAGATGGGGGCTGAATCGCTGGCCACAGCCTTGTAGAAAGCCTCCTGGAGTGGAACAGTTGGTAAAGGACCTGAATAAATCGGTTCTTGGATAACTGTTAGACTATTTCTGGCGGAGAGTAGTTACATCCAGAAAATTCGAAGTGGTGACAGCTACATGTTCGCATACAAATCTGTGATAAGGCAACTCTGGACCAATTCTGCCATATATACAGACATTTATTAAACTCCTCATTAGGAGGCAAGCACAGGATGGCCCATATGAAACTCTTCTGTAAGCCCGGGAAGATCCTGCTCTCCTTCTTTAAACCTGACCCAGTTTCGCCCTGCCAGGAGGGTTTACTAGAGGAAGGAAAAGGAAATTCCAGGGGCGGGATCTTCACTTCCTGGTCAGCACCAGGCGCAGGCATCCTCTGATCCGCAGGCTGAACAGAGGGCTATGTGGGGACTGTGGGCACAGGCCACCAGGCCTGCTGGTTCCTCTACCTGTACGTTCAGGGGTGGGGGTGGGCCCCAAATGTATTAGAAAGTCCCCTCATCACTAACCGAAATGCTTTTCTAAGACCTGTAATGGTCTGTAATAAGCTAGCGACTTCACCCATAGACACCCACTTCGAATATTCATGACACAAATAACACATCTGGTTATTATTTGTGTAATAAATAACAAATACCACATTACCTTAGCATTTGTAATGGCTGCTCTATAAACTCACCCAGGGGGCAAACTCCGGGGGGCAACAGACTCACCCAGGATGGAGGTGAGACAATCCTCCTCCGTGGTCCTTTGTGCCTGGGGGAGGCAGAGGGCAGCTCACAGGTAGGAGATGGAGGGAGGACGTCTGAGTGTGGTCTGGTGTGAAGGAGGCAAGTCGGATGGGCTGGGACTAACTGTGGGTTTGGCCTCTGAGATCCAGTCATGACCTGCCTCTTATTCTAGGTGGCGGATTTTGGAAAACCCGAGTCCAGAAGGTTCGATAAACACACATCCAGAGCCGGCAAAACCTGCTCTACCCACAAATTTTCACTTCAGAGAATGATAACTTGAGATATAAGAATTCTTCACAGGATGCGAAGGCTGGGAGGAGCATCACCTCTAAGGAAAGACAGGAATTTCCAAGGAAGGGCATGATATCAGCGTGTGCTTTCCTGGGGGCCAGGGGTGCCGGATGCCCTAAAAGCCAGTGAGGAGAATTCATCTCAGATGCTGCTTGGATCACTGAGAGCCTGGATGAGGACGCAGAACCCCAGGGGCCAGAGACACAGAGGGGGCACATGCTAGTGGGCTCTCTTCCCTGGACGCTTACCTGCTGCTCCCAAGAGAGATGGAGGCAGAGTGTGCGTGTGGGAGAGCCTCTTGGTGTGTATTTTCGGAAACCCAGCTTATTGATGTATTGCAGCGAGGGGGAACACACACCTTGGGGAAGGGTGGACTTCTCAGCAAGAGGGCATCAGAGGACTTAGTGTCGAACTTGGACCTGTGTTAGGTGAGTTGCAGGGAGGTTTAGGGAAGAGGAGTTTCTCAGTTAGATGCTGTTCGGAGGTGGAGGTGTTTCTGTGGCTAAGCGTTGCCCTGGTGTGAACGTTTGCCCCTTCAAAACGTCATGTTGAAGTTTGATTGCTATTGTGATCGCACTGGGAAGTGGGGCTGTTAGGAGGTGTTCAGCTCACGAATGGATTCATGCTGTTACGGTGGTTTACCTCCTCTCTCTCTCTGCCATGTTATGACAAGCAAGAAAGTCCTCACCAGATGCCAGCACTTTGATATTGGACTTCCCAGACTCTAGAACGTGAGCCAGTATGCTTCTGTTTATTATAAATTTCCCAGTCTGTGGTATTCCCTGTTTTTTTTTTTTTTTTTGGGGGGGGGGCAGACAGAGTCTCACTCTGTCACTCAGGCTGGAGTGCAATAGCATAATCTCAGCTCACTGCAACCTCCACCTCCCAGGTTCAAGCAATTTTTCCACCTCGGCCTGTCTAGTAGCTGGAATTATAGGCACCTGCCATCAAACCTGGCTTTTTTTTTTTTTTTAAGTAGAGATGGGGTTTTGCTATGTTGGCCAGGCTGGTCTCAAACTCCTGACCTCAAATGATCCGCCCGCCTCTGCCTCCCAAAGTGCTGGGATTACAGCTGTGAGCCACCATGCCTGGCCCCAGTCTGTGGTATTCTGCTCTAGCAGCAGGAAATGGACGAACAGAGGCACCTGAACAATTCTCAGATGGAAGGTAAGAAGAGCAGAGCAAGGTTGCTGATGCAGCCGTCTCTCAGAAGGAACTTGATTGTTGTGTGGTTTGAAACATGCTCGTGTTTTGTCTGTAATCTGATATGATCAGAGTTGTCCTTGTTTTTGTCTTGCTTCGTCATGTCACAGATGGCTCTCTGTGATACAGGCAGTCCGTGAAGTGTGGCTGTTCACCATGAGAACAGCTCTGCCTGGCTGTGAGCACCAGGACGGCTCCCATCTGATGACATGACACTTGGACAGATCGCAAGAGAAGAATGCTGAGTGCAAAAGGCTGGGCTCAAAATGCCTCAGGCTGAATGCTTCCGTTTGTGTAATATTCTTCAAATGACACAATTATAGAGAGGAAGCTTTTAAAGAATAGTAAATCAGCTTCAACTCCCATAAGTAGAAGTTGAGAGGTGGGGGATCGGGGTGGCAGGCTCCAGGCTCAGTGGAGGCGGCAGGTGTTTCCGCTCAGCCTCGGCTGATCTGCATTGGCTTGGCCTTGTGACCCCATCTCCCTACTTTGTGGCACCTCCTGTCCTGGCTCTGACCCATTGCCCAACTCTTTGGCCAAGGGGGTGGGTCACCTGATTGTCCCAGAACCAATCACTGGAAATGGGATGGAGTCGCTGATTGGTCAGGCTTGCATCATATGACCCCCTTGTGAGGTCAGCACCCAATCACAGAAGCTGAGGGTGTGGTTGTTGGGGGGTCTCTGTGAGGAGAGGGCTCCCTGTAGCAGAGCCTGCTCTGTCCCCTCTGTGGCTCCACGTCTGTGTCTCTAAGGACCCAGACCCCCAAAGCAAGGCCCCAGGGGGCCGAGAATACCTGTCGGCCCCTTCACCCTGCTTGTGGCCTGCACAGGACCCCCAGGGACAGCAAGGTGGGCTCCTCGTTGTGGATCTTGTGTTCCTGACCTATTTCTTTTCTGACTTTTAAATTAAAGTTAATTTTTTTTCTTGCAACTCCCTCCCAAACCAAAATATTTTATTTTATTTTAATTAATTAATTAATTTTATTCTGAATGTTTTCATCTGTATTTCTTTTTTTTAAATTGCATTTTAGGTTTTGGGGTACATGTGCAGAACATGCAAGATAGTTGCATAGGTACCCACGTGGCAGTGTGTTTTGCTGCCTTCCTCCCCTTCACCCACATTTGGCATTTCTCCCCATGCTATCCCTCCCCAGCTCCCCCCCACCGTCCCTCTCCTATTCCTGCCAGTAGATCCCAGTGTGTAGTACTCCCCTCCCTGTGTCCATGTGTTCTCACTGTTCATCACCCGCCTATGAGTGAGAACATGCGGTATTTCATTTTCTGTTCTTGTGTCAGTTTGCTGAGAATGATGTTCTCCAGATTCATCCATGTCCCTATAAAGGACACGAACTCATCATTTTTGATTGCTGCATAATATTCCATGGTGTATATGTGCCACATTTTCCCAGTCCAGTCTATCATTGAAGGGCATTTGGGTTGGTTCCAGGTCTTTGCTATTGTAAACAGTGCTGCAATGAACATTCGTGTGCATGTGTCCTTATAGTAGAACGATTTATAGTCCTTTGGGTATATACGCAGTAATGGGATTGCTGGGTCAAATGGAATTTCTATGTCTAGGTCCTTGAGGAATAGCCACACTGTCTTCCACAATGATTGAACTAATTTACACTCCCACCAACAGTGTAAAAGTGTTCCTTTTTCTCCACATCCTCTCCAGCATCTGTTGTCTCCAGATTTTTTAATGATCGCCATTCTAACTGGCGTGAGATGGTATCTCAATGTGGTTTTGATTTGCATCTCTCTAATGACCAGTGTTGATGAGCATTTTTTCATATGATTGTTGGCCTCATATATGTCTTCTTTCGTAAAGTGTCTGTTCATATCCTTTGCCCATTTTTGGATGGGCTTGTTTGTTTTTTTCCTGTAAATCTGTTTGAGTTCTTTGTAAATTCTGGATATCAGCCCTTTGTCAGATGGGTAAACTGCAAAAAATTTTTCCCGTTCTGTTGGTTGCCGATTCACTCTAGTGACTGCTTCTTTTGCCGTGCAGAAGCTGTGGAGTTTGATTAGGTCCCATTTGTCTATTTTGGCTTTTGTTGCCAATGCTTTTGGTGTTTTGGTCATGAAGACCTTGCCTACTCCTATGTCCTGAATGGTTTTGCCTAGATTTTCTTCTAGGGTTTTAATGGTGCCGGGTATTATGTTTAAGTCTTTAATCCATCTGGAGTTAATTTTAGTGTAAGGTGTCAGGAAGGGGTCCAGTTTCTGCTTTCTGCACATGGCTAGCCAATTTTCCCAACACCATTTATTAAACAGGGAATCCTTTCCCCATTGATTGTTTTTGTCAGGTTTATCAAAGATTATATAGTTGTAGATATGTTGTGTTGACTCCGATGCCTCTGTTCTGTTCCATTGGTCTATATCTCTGTTTTGGTACCAGTACCATGCTGTTTTGATTACTGTAGCCTTGTAGTATAGTTTGAAGTCCGGTAGTGTGATGCTTCCCACTGTGTTCTTTTTGCTTAGAATTGACTTGGCTATGCAGGCTCTCTTTTGGTTCCATATGAAGTTCATGGTGGTTTTTTCCAGTTCTGTGAAGAAAGTCAATGGTAGCTTGATGGGGATAGCGTTGATTCTGTAAATTACTTTGGGCAGTATGGCCATTTTCACAATATTGAGTCTTCCTAACCATGAACATGGAATGTTTCTCCATCTGTTTGTGTCCTCTCTTATTTCGTTGAGCAGTGGTTTGTAGTTCTCCTTGAAGAGGTCCCTTATGTTCCTTGTAAATTTTATTTCTAGGTATTTTATTCTCTTTGTAGCAATTGTGAATGGCAGTTCATTCTTGATTTGGCTCTCTTTAAGTCTGTTATTGGTGTACAGGAATGCTTGTGATTTTTGCACATTGATTTTATATCCTGAGACTTTGCTGAAGTTGTTTATCAGTTTCAGGAGTTTTTGGGCTGAGGCGATGGGGTCTTCTAGGTATACTATCATGTCATCTGCAAATAGAGACAATTTGGCTTCCTCCTTTCCTATTTGAATACCCTTTATTTCTTTTTCTTGCCTGATTGCTCTGGCTAGAACTTCCAGTACTATATTGAATAGGAGTGGTGAAAGAGGGCATCCTTATCTAGTGCTGGATTTCAAAGGGAGTGCTTCCAATTTTTTGCCCATTCAGTATGATATTGGCTGTTGGTTTGTCATAAATAGCTTTCATTATTTTGAGATACGTTCCATCAGTACCGAATTTATTGAGGATTTTTAGCATAAAGGGCTGTTGAATTTTGTCAAAGGCCTTCTCTGTGTCAATTGAGATAATCATGTGGTTTTTGTTTTTGTTTCTGTTTATGTGGTGAATTACGTTTATAGACTTGCGTATGTTGAACCAGCCTTGCATCCCCGGGATGAATCCTACTTGATCATGATGGATAAGTTTTTTGATGTGCTGTTGCAATCGGGTTTGCCAGTATTTTATTGAAGATTTTCGCATCTATGTTCATCATGGATATTGGCCTGAAGTTTTCTTTTCTTGTTGGATCTCTGCTGGGTTTTGGTATCAGGATGATGTTGGTCTCATAAAATGATTTGGGAAGGATTCCCTCTTTTTGGATTATTTGGAATAGTTTCATAAGGAATGGTACCAGCTCCTCTGTGTGTGTCTGGTAGAATTCGGCTGTGAACCCATCTGGACCTGAGCTTTTTTTGTGTGTGGCAGGCTCTTAATTGCTGCCTCAACTTCAGACCTTGTTATTGGTCTGTTCATAGTTTTGGCTTCCTCCTGGTTTAGGCTTGGGAGGGCACACGTGTCCAGGAATTTATCCATTTCTTCCAGGTTTACTAGATTATGTGCATAGAGTTGTTTGTAATATTCTCTGATGATGGTTTGAATTTCTGTGGAATCTGTGGTGATATCCCCTTTATTGTTTTTTATTGCATCTATTTGGTTATTCTCTCTTTTCTTTTTTATCAGTCTGGCTAGTGGGCTGTCTATTTTGTTGATCTTTTCAAAAAACCAACTCTTGGATTTATTGATTTTTTGAAGGGTTTTTCGTGTCTCTATCTCCTTCAGTTCTGCTCTGATCTTAGTTATTTCTTGTCTTCTGCTGGGTTTTGAGTTTTTTTGATCTTGCTCCTCTAGCTCTTTCAATTTTGACGATAGTGTGTCAATTTTGGATCTCTCCACTCTTCTCATGTGGGCACTTATTGCTATATACTTTCCTCTAGAGACTGCTTTAAATGTGTCCCAGAGATTCTGGTTTGTTGGGTCTTCGTTCTCATTGGTTTCGAAGAACTTCTTTATTTCTGCCTTCATTTCATTGTTTATCCATTCAACATTCAAGAGCCAGTTGTTCAGTTTCCATGAGGCTGTGCGGTTCTGGGTTGGTTTCTGAATTCTGAGTTCTAACTTGATTGCACTATGGTCTGAGAGACTGTTATGATTTCAGTTGTTTTGCATTTGCTGAGGAGTGCTTTACTTCCAATTATGTGGTCAATTTTAGAGTAGGTGTGATGTGGAGCTGAGAAGACTGTATATTCTGTGGATTTGGGGTGGAGAGTTCTGTAAATGTCTATCAGGTTTGCATGTTCCAGGTCTGAGTTCAAGTCCTGGATATACTTGTTAATTTTCTCTCTGGTTGATCTGTGTAATATTGACAGTGGAGTGTTAAAGTCTCCCACTATTATTGTGTGGGAGTCTAAGTCATTAAGAACTTGCCTTATATATCTGGGTGCTCCTGTATTGGGTCCATATATATTTAGGATTATTAGCTCTTCTTGTTGTATCGATCCTTTTACCATTGTGTAATGTCCTTCTTTGTTTCTTTTGATCTTTGTTGCTTTACAGTCTATTTTATCAGAGATGAGAATTGAAACTCCTGCTTTTTTTTTTGCTATTTGCTTGGTAAATCTTCCTCCATCCCTTTATTTTGAGCCTTTGTGTATCCTTGCCTGTGAGATGGGTTTCCTGGATACAGCACACTGATGGCTTTTGGGTTTTTATCCAATTTGCCAGTCTGTGTCTTTTGATTGGGGCATTTAGCCCATTTATATTTAGGGTTAAAATTGTTATGTGTGAATTTGATACTGCCATTTTCATGCTAGCTGGCTGTTTTGCCCATTAGTTGATGCAGATTCTTCATTTCGTTGATGCTCTTTAGCATTTAGTGTGTTTTTGGAGTGGCTGGTACTGGTTGTTCCTGTCTATGTGTAGTGCCTCTTTCAGGAGCTCTTGTAAAACAGGCCTGGTGGTGACAAAATCTCTGAGTACTTGCTTGTTTGCAAAGGATTTTATTTTTTCTTCACTTCTGAAGCTCAGTTTGGCTGGATATGAAATTCTGGGTTGAAAGTTCTTTTCTTTAAGGATGTTGAATATTGGCCCCCACTCTCTTCTGGCTTGTAGGGTTTCTGCTGAGAGATCTGCTTTGAGTCTGAGGGGCTTCCCTTTGTGGGTGACCCAACCTTTCTCTCTGGCTGCCCTTAGCATTTTCTCCTTCATTTCAACCCTGGTGAATCTGACGATTATGTGCCTTGGGGTTGCTCTTCTTGCAGAATATTTTTGTGGTGTTCTCTGTATTTCCTGGACTTGAATATTGGTCTGCCTTGCTAGGTAGGGGAAGTTTTTCTGGATAATATCCTGAAGAGTATTTTCCAGCTTGGATTCATTTTCTTCATCACATTCAGGTACACCTATCAAACGTAGGTTAGGTCTCTTCACATGGTCCCACATTTCTTGGAGACTTTGTTCATTCCTTTTTGCGCTTTTTTCTCTAATCTTGGTTTTTAGTTATATTTCATTGAGTTGATCTTCGACTTCTGATATCCTTTCTTCTGCTTGGTCAATTTGGCTGTTGAAACTTGTGCATGCTTTGCAAAGTTCTCGGGTTGTGTTTTTCAGCTCCTTCAATTCACTCATATTCCTCTCTAAGTTGTCCATTCTTGTTATCATTTCCTCAAATCTTTTTTCAAGGTTCTTAGTTTCTTTGCATTGATTTAGAACATGTTCTTTTAGCTCACGGAAGTTTCTCATTACCCACCTTCTGAAGTCTGTGTCCGTCATTTCATCACACTCATTCTCCTTCCAGCTTTGTTCCCTTGTTGGTGTGGGGTTGTGGCCCCTTGTAGGAGGTGGTTTTGGGTGTTTTCCTCCTTTTTGTGCTGGTTTCTTCCCATCTCTGTGGATTTATCCACCTGTTGTCTGAGTAGTTGCTGACTTTTTGATTGGGTCTCTGAGTGGACGCCCAGATTGTTGATGATGAAGTATTTCTGTTTCTTAGTTTTCCTTCTAACAGTCTGGCCCCTCTGCTATAGGACTGCTGAGGTCCACTCCAGGCCCTGCTTGCCTGGGGAACTCCTGTAGCAGCTGCAGAACAGTGAGGGATACTACCAGTTTCTTCTTCTGCTATCTTTGTCCCAGAATGATGCCCACCAAATGTCAGTCTGATCAGTCCTTTGTGAGGTGACTCTTTGGATATACGGGGGTCAGGGAGTGGCTTGGGGAGACTGTCTGTACTTTATAGGAGCTCAAGTGCTGAGCTGTGAGCTCCGTTGTTCATTCAGGGCTGTTAGGCAGGTACGTTTAAGTCTGCTGCAGCAGAACTCATAAAACCCCTTTTTTTCCTCAGGTGCTCTGTCCTGGGGAGTTAGGGCTCCATTTGTGAGTATCCATTGCACTGTCCTGCCCAGCAAGGGGGCAGTCTAATCAATTCTTGCCTGCAGTGGCTATGCTGAGCTGCCATGGGCTCCGCCCTGTTGCCATGGGCTCCACCCTGTTGCTGTGGGCTCCGCCCTGCTGCAGTGTGTAATTCCCTGTAGTCCTGTTTATATGGGTGTGCTCGCCTGTGTAGTGGCGGACTCGCTCGTTATTGCGGGTTGCCCCAGCAATGGCGGGTTGCCTCGGCAAGGCAGGCTGCATCAGCAATGGCAGTGTAGCTCCGTAGGGGTCGAGTGCCTCAGTAATGGCGGACAGCCCTCCCCCTCCAAGCTGCACCGTCCTGGGTTCCGCTGTGCTTGCTGTGAGACTCTCAACCCCGAGTGTTTCCAATTGCTGTTTTGTTTGTTTTTGTGGGGGTGGGACCCGCCGAGCCTGATCACCTGGCTCCCTGCCTCAGAGCCCTTTTTTTTTTTGTTTAAGTTGAGCAGTTGACTCTCTCCCAGGTGTTCCAGTCGCCTGCTGCAAGGGCGCCGGGATCTGTGTGATTTCCCGTGCAGCAACCCACTGTGCCAACTCAAACCACGTTGCTGCCTGGGAATCTCCTAGTCTGGCTTTCTGTTTAAGTCTCGTTTAATCAGATGAATGTGCTAATCTGCCTTCCGAAATCTCCAATTGCTGGTTTAACAGGGCCACCAAACCAGCGTATTTTGTACGGAGTGTCACTGCGCTGCAGCCTCAGCCCAAACAGCCACGCTGGCCCAAACAGTCACGCTGGCCCAAACAGTCTCACTGGCCCAAACTGCCTCACGGCCTGTGGGGCTCTTACACCTGGGAATCTCCTAGTTTGTGGACAATAAAGATCTGTATGGAAATGCTGCATCCACTCACCCTCTGCTGCAATCCCAAAATATTTTATTTTTAATGGACAGATAATAATAGTACATACTCATGGGCTAACAGATATATGAAACGTGCTGATCATCCTGGCCCTCCTGTCAGGGCAGAGCTGAGGTTGGCCTGGGGCCATGTCAGAGCGAGGGGGCGTCTCTGGGCTGTGCCCCCAAAGTGTCCCACACCAACCCTGTATCAGAGTCAGAGGTGGCTGCACCAGGGGCTAGACACTGGTCCACAGGAAAAGCCTCCCTTGATGTGTCCCTGCCAGCGGATGAACCGATCAGCAGAACAAACTCATGGGGGTCCCACCTTGTGTGTGTGGCCGTGACTGAGGCACAGTTGGCTTTCCTTCAGGTCTTGTCCTTTGACCTGCTGCCCTTGAAGAGTGAGGCTTTTAGCAGAGGATTAGGTCATGGGGGCTCTGCCCTCTGACTGGGATCTGTGTGCTTAGAAAAGAGGCCTGACACGGTTGGTATCTGTGTCCTCACCCACATCTTGGGTGGAATTGCCATCCCCCACCCACCCTCGTGTTGGAGGGAGGCGGGGCCTCGTGTTGGAGGCGGGGCCTGGCTGGCGGTGACTGGATCATGGGGTGGATCCTTCCTGAACAGCCTGCACCAGCCCTTTGCTGCTGCTCTCGCGATAGTGCTCTCACGAGATCTGCTTGTTTAAAAGTGTGTGGCGCCTCCCATCCTTCGCTGCTCCATTCACGTGTCGTGCCGCCTTCCGCCATGACTGTGAGCTTCCTGAGGCCTCCTCAGAAGCCGATTATGTTATAAAAGCAGCCCTGCCTCTCCCACCTCCCCAGCTCCTTTCCCAGCTGCTGATGAGAAAGCTCATCTGCCTCTGCTCCACCGTTGGTGGCTGGTGGCGCTGACTGAGGCCGCTGGCCCTGGAGGGTGACTGGGAGTACAGCAGAGGGAGGTGCTTAGAGCCTGGGTTTCTTCCCTATTCCCTGAAGTTCTGCTCAGACACACGAGGGCCCAGGTGGGCTCCCTGGCATCTCCTGGGCTAAGGGTTTGCGGGAGGACATAGAGTGAGAGGCCATCATTGCCACTGTCATCACTGCTGCAGTTCGGGATGTGGTGAGGTTGGGGTGGTGCCAGCCCCGAGCACATGAACCCCGTCGTCTCGGCCACAGTGACTAGGCTCCCTTTCATGCCCCATCTCCTGCTGGGAGCCCTGTGTTCCGAGGGTCCACGGGCAGCAGTGGGCTGTGTGGGAGGGGACCCTGAGCAGCGCTGAGGTCAGCAGCTGGGCGGGGTCCTGGCTGCAGCTGTCTCAGCCCAGGCTGCCTCTTACAGGTCAGTCACAGCCTGGCCACGTACTCAGGGATGAGGCACCCTCTGGGGGAGCCACAAACAAGGACTGCTTCCTCGGCCAGAGGAGTTTCTGAGTAGCTGGACGTGGTCATGAACCAAACGGGTGGAGTGTGCACGTTCAGGGCGAGGCACCCGCCCTGGACCGTGAGGCAGTGACTCGCAAAGGGACAGGACTGTGGAATTTGAGCTTCAATCGGTGGTGTCTACAGAGAGCTCAGGGCCAGGTTGATTTTTCTTTTCTACATTTTTAAGTTAGTTTTTAGAGACAGGGCCTTGCTCCGTCGCCCAGGCTGGAGTGCAGTGGCACCATCACAGTTCACTGCAGCCTCGCCCTTCTGAGCTTAAGCGGTCCTCCCACCTCACCTCTCAAGTAGCTGGGACCGCAGGTGCGTGCCACCGGACCTGGCTAATTTTTGTACTTTTTATAGAGATGGGCCCTGTCATGTGGCCCAGGCTGCTCTTGGACTCCTCAAGCGATCCTCCTGCTTCACTCTCCTAAAGTGCTGGGGTTGCAGGCGTGAGTGATTTCTCTTTCAGGAATCGCTGTCAGCTGCAGAGGGGATGCCTTTGGCTCTGTGTAGTTGAGCTCCTC
The DNA here is from genome assembly GCF_049354715.1 of Callithrix jacchus. Taxonomy (NCBI): domain Eukaryota; kingdom Metazoa; phylum Chordata; class Mammalia; order Primates; family Cebidae; genus Callithrix; species Callithrix jacchus. Next base: position 134,720,552 of record NC_133510.1, on the reverse strand, counting down.
GTGTCTCGGGGCTGCGTGAGGATCACCTGCCATCGTTTTACCAACCCAGCCCTTTAAAGAGTGTCAGAGGCTTCAGTGAGAGGTCCTCGTGCTCCCTGGGGGTCTGGGAGGACCATTCATCTTGTCAACCAAAATGCAGAAATGAAATGTCTTCAGAACAGACTCCAGGCCCCTCAGTCATCAAACTCCCGGCCAGAGCATGGTCAGCTGGGAGGGGTTTAAAGGACATTTAGTGACAGAGGGTGTGAGGGGGAGTCGTATTCAAGTCTGCTGTTCCCTGTTCGCCCTTTCTCTCTGCTGACTTAAACCCTTTAGATCTGCAGGGCCCCGGGCAGAATAGGCCCCTGTGTCAGACGCTGCCCTGGTCATCTGGCTTTCGTGTCTGACCGTGGTCAGTGACAGCTGCGGTTCTGAGGTGGCTCTGCCTGGCTCCTGAACCACTCACGTGGCGTGGGCCCAGCACTAGGAACCCAGCACTCCTGTGTCTCCCAGCCTCGCTAGAGTCCCTTCTGTCATTCCTGAGGGGACATAACCTCCAGGACCCCAACCCCAGAGCCTTCTGGTCACACTGTGTTAATATCCATCAACCCGGGGACAGCAGCTGTGGGGCTGGTGTGCAGAGGGCGTCACCAGAGAGACTTAGAATTTGAAGGCAGGCCAGGTGTGGTGGCTCATGCCTGTAATCCCAGCATTTTGGGAGGCTGAGTTGGGTGGATCGCTTGAACTCAGGAGTTTGAGACCAGCCTAGCAACGTGATGAGGAATCGTCTCTACAAAAAACACAAAAATTAGCCAGGTGTGATGGTATGTGCCTGTGGTCCCAGCCACTCGGGAGGCTGAGGTGGGAGGATGGCTTGAGGCCAGGAGGTGGAGGCTGCAGTGAGCTGAGATAGCACCACTGTACTCCCGACTGGGCTACAGAGGGAGACCCCTCTCAAAAAAAAAATCTGGAGGCAGTTCCCACCCTGGAGACTGTCTTGCTCACCAGAAGCCTGAGACTGGGCATGGCGGGGGTGGCCTTCATGTGTCCTTCGAATTTCACTCCCCAGCCCTATAGGGGCCGAGGAGCTGCCTCCGTCAGAAGGAGGGACACCTTCTCCAGTCACTCGAAAGCTCTGAGGCTGAGCTACCACCCTGCCAGGCAGCAGCTACAGGAGTCCCGCTGGTCAGCATGGTCCTGGCCAGCGGTGCGGCAGGGGAGCTGGAGGAGGGAGGTGCGGGTCCAGCCAGGGATTCACAGCTCAGCGGGGCTTGAGAAGCCAGATCCCCCGGGTGTATGGAGAAGAAGAGGCACTGTCAACCCTGGTCAGTGGCCAGCAGGCCCGCAGGGCCAGGGAGGCAGTGGGGGAATGTGCTGGGGCGCACGAGGCCGCAGCCCACCTGACCTAGGATGGCGGCCGCCGCGGTGGGGCTCCTCACAGGCTCAGCGCTGTCAGGTTTCCGAGTTTTCAGGCAGAGCCGGAAATCCAGATTTGGACCTGAAATCTGATTCTTAAAAGTTGGTGCAATTTCAAAGACATTTTGCAACAGACTGTTCGGACCCTACAAATTCTTCTCCAACTGCAGATGTACAGGTGCCCGCGGCCACTGTGCAACCGCTGCTGGAGAGTGAGTTTCTGGATTGAAGGCGTCTTCTTTCTTTGGGTGGAAACAGATGCTTTGTTTCTTGACAGAGGAACTGACAGCTGCCCTTCCAAGGCAGGTTATTCCTGCTTCAAAGATGAAGACTGTTTCACTCAATCCTAGTGTTTTTGTGTTTTTTTTTTAAAGTGAGTCTCTCTCTGTCGCCAGACTGGAGTGCAGTGGCGCTATCTCTGCTTGCTGTAGCCCTGCCTCCCGGGTTCAAGTGATTCTCCTGCCTCAGCCTCCCAAGTAGCTGGGACCACAGGTGCATGCCACCACGCCCAGCTAATTTTTGCATTTTTAGTAGAGACGGGGTTTCACCATGTTGGCCAGGATGGTCTCGATCTCTTGACCTCAAGTGATCCTCCCGTCTTGGCCTCCCAAAGTGCTGGGATTACAGGGAGGAGCCACCGCGTCCGGCCTGTTTGGGGGTTTTAATTGCTAGCCTTTCTTGTGTTTGTGTGTCTGAGGGGACCACAAGCGTCTTCAGAATGTTCTATGCAGTGACAACTATTTGTTGGGGAAGGCCAGCAAAGCCAGAAAATCTGAGTGTCCTTCACAAGCAGAGTCCAGCTGGGACAGATGGATCCCACCCGGTGCTGTAGGGAGGGGGATGCTGGCTGCTCAGGAATCATATCCTTGTTTATTTACCAAAAACAAGTCATTCTATAGTAAGCCATTCAGAGAAGGAAATGTACTAAGTGTCCACACCCAGACTCTCCCTGCCGGCATGTCTGGATGCGGTTCCCTCTGTGAGGAAGGCAGCTCCCGATCGGTAAGTGGACTGTGTCTTCTCGAAGATCTGCCTTCCCGGGTAAGTGATTCTGAAGCTCTGCTCCCTCGGAATAACTGACTGCCACGTCTTCCTCAGAGGCAGGATGAAGCTGAGAAGGAAGTCCGGTCAATAATGGTGGCTGCTTCTTTTTACTCTGCGCTTGCGATGGTCTCAAACTCCAGTACTGTTTAAATGCAGCTCCCATCTTTTCATATGTCATGTGTTCATATGCATATTCATTTCTTAGGCACATTTACACGTGCTTACTTTTCTGAGACTTCCTCTTTGACTTTAGATTATTTAGATATGTGCTGTTCAATTTCCAGATATTTGGGGATTTTCCAGGTGTCTTGCTGTTATTGATTTCCACTTGAATTCCCTTATGGCTCAAGAACACGTTCACGGTTTATGTTTTCATTGTCATGGCCCGACTTAACGTGCGTCTCTGTGCACTTGAGAAGGGTGCTCATTCTGCAGTTACTGACTGCACTGTTGTGGAATGTCCGTGAAGTCAGGCCGGTTGGTAACGCTGCTGGGGTCATCAATAACCTTACCGATTTTCTGCCTACTTGTTTTATCAATTCCTGAGAGTGCAGAAGAGACGTGTCCTCCTCTAATTGTGATGTGTCAATTTTCCTTTCAGTTCTGTCAGTTTTTGCCTCATGGAATTTGAAGTTCTGTTGTGAGGGGTGAATATGTAGGACAGTCGTGTCTTCCCGGCAAATGCACCTGTTTGTCGGTATAGACTCTCCTTATTCTGAAGTCCGCTTGGCCTGAAATGAGTATTTCCCTCGGCTTTCTTTCAGGTGGTGGTAGCACAGTGTTCCTTCTCCTTGTTTGACTCCTGGCAGATGCACGCTTTCATGTTTCAAGTGGGATTTTTGTAAACAGCGTGTATCTGATGCTTGCCTATTTCTGTCCAGTCTGGCATTTGCATGCTGGCTGCTGGCTTTGACCGCCTACATTTAGAAGGACTATTGATGGATTGAGAGTCATAACTATCACCTTGTCAGTTGTCTTGTACATTTCCATTTGTTCTGTTTTTCCCTTTCTTTCTCCCTTGCCTGAGTTTAATGGTGCACTTGTTATGATTCCGTTTCATCCTCTCGGTTGGCATTATGTAGAACTTGTTTTAAACAATTTGGTCATGAATTGTGGTTTGTAGCATTCGCTTTTTAAATCCTCTGGGTCCACCTCCAAGTAACATACCATTGCTTCACTGGAAGCGTGCAGACCTTGCAGTGGGGTGTCCCCCACCCCACCATCCCTCTGCCGCTGTTATTCCCATGCACTTCAATTTTTCGTGTTACATACAGAATCCATCATTACCGTGTGTCTTAGTCTGTTTGGGCTGCTCTAACAAAATACCATAGGATTGGTGGCTTTTCTCACAGTTTGGAGGGTGGGGAGTCTCACATCAAGGCGTGGGCACATTTGGCATCTGGTGAGAGCCCACTTCCTGGCTCACGGTAGCAGCTCCTCACTGTGTCCTCCATGGTGGACGGGAAGGCAGCTCCCGGGGGTCCCTTTTGTGAGGGCACTAATCCCACTCATGGCCTCATCACCTGCCAAAGACCCCAGCTCCGAATGACACCACTTCAGGGGTTAGGATTTCAAAAGATGAATTGTGTGGGGGACACCGAGATTCCAGCATAGCGCTATTATTGCTTAGTCACTGATCTTTCAGAGCAGTTAAAAATAAGAAAAAACAGATATGTTATCTCCATTGATTCCATTATTATGACATTTATAACTTTTCGCTCCATGTTTCTGACCTGTCATCTTCCCTTTGCTTGGAGAACTGCTTTTACCGTTTCTCACAGGGCAGGTCTGCTGAGTGGATGTCTCAGTTTTGTTTACCTGGGAGAGTCTTTCTTTCTCCTTCATTTTTGAAGGATACTTTCAATGGATGTATTCTTTGAAATAAAAGCTGAGAGCTTTTATTCTTTTAGTACTTTATTTATTTATTTATTTATTGAGACGGAGTTTCGCTCTTGTTACCCAGGCTGGAGTGCAATGGCGCGATCTCAGCTCACCGCAACCTCCGCCTCCTGGGTTCAGGCAATTCTCCTGCCTCAGCCTCCTGAGTAGCTGGGATTACAGGCACGTGCCACCACGCCCAGCTAATTTTTTGTATTTTTAGTAGAGACGGGGTTTCACCATGTTGACCAGGATGGTCTCGATCTCTTGACCTCGTGATCCACCCGCCTTGGCCTCCCAAAGTGCTGGGATTACAGGCATGAGCCACCGTGCCTGGCTCTTTTAGCACTTCAAAGATGTTAATGACTTGTCTTTCTGCTTGCATAATTTCTTTCTTCAACTCTTAATTTCGGGGGTCCGTGTGCAGGATGTGTGGCTTTGTTACACAGGTATACATGTGTCGTGGTGGTTTACTGCGCAGACCATCTCTTCATGTAGATATTAAGCCCAGCATGCATTAACTATTCTTCCTGATGCTCTCTCTCCTCCTTCACCCCTTCTCTGACAGGCCCCAGTGTGTCCATGTGTTCTCATCATTCAGCTACTACTTAGAAGTGAGGACATCCAGCATTTGGTTTTCTGTTCCTCGGTTAGTTTACAGAGGATAATGACTTCCAACTCAATCCATGTCCCTGCAAAGCACACGATCTCGTTCCTTTTTATGGCTGCATAGTATTCCATGGCGTATATGTACCACATTTTCTTTATCCAGTCTAGCACTGATGGGCATTTATGTTGATTCCATGTCTTTGCTATTGTGAATAGTGCTGGGGTGAACATACACATGCATGTATCTTTATAATAGAATGATATATGTTCTTTTGGGTATATACCCAGTAATGGGATTGTTGGGTCAAGTGGCATTTCTGCCTCTAGGTCTTTGAGGGATCGCCACACTGTGTTCCATAATGGTTGAACTAATTTACACTCCCACCAACAGTGAGAAAGCATTCCTTTTTCTCTGCAAGTTCACGAGCATCTGTTGATTCTTGACTTTTTAGTAATAGCCATGCTAACTGGCATGAGATGGCGTCTTGTGGTTTTGATTTGCATTTTTCTAATGATCAGTGATGTTGAATTTTAAAGACTTAAATGTAAAACTCAAAACTATAAAATCTCTAGAAGAAAATCTAGGCAATGCCACTCAGTTCATGGGCACAGGCAAAGATACCATGACGAAAATGCCAAAAGCAATTGCAACAAAAGCAAAAATTGACAAAGGGGTCTAATGAAATGAAAGAGCTTCTGCACAGCAAAAGAAACTGCCATCGGAGTGAACAGACAACCTATGGAAGGGGAGATCGTTTCTGCAATCTATCCATCTGACAAAGGCCTAATACCCAGGGTCTGCAAGGAACTAAACACATTTATAAGAAAAAAACCAAACAACTCCATCAACAAGAGGGCAAAGGACATGAGCAGACACGTCCCATAAGAAGACATACACGTGGCTGACAAACACATGAGAAAAAGCTTGCAAAATTTCTGGGAGAAGTATTCTATAATTTTATGCCTGTTTCTCTGGAGGTCATGCTTCCCATCTGTTCCCTTTCTGGTTATGTTTGAGATTTTCCCTCTGTCTGGTTTTGGGCAGGTGGAATGTGGTAGGGCTTGTTCTGTCTGGTTTTGGGCAGGTGGAATGCGGTGTGCCCGGTTCTGTCTGGTTTTGGGCAGGTGGAATGCGGTGTGCCCGGTTCTGTCTGGTTTTGGGCAGGTGGAATGCGGTGTGCCCGGTTCTGTCTGGTTTTGGGCAGGTGGAATGCGGTGTGCCCGGTTCTGTCTGGTTTTGGGCAGGTGGAATGTGGTGTGCCCGGTTCTGTCTGGTTTTGGGCAGGTGGAATGCGGTGTGCCTCAGGGCTGTTTTTGGTGCTGTCATTGTTCGTCCTTCTTGGTGTTCTGTAGTGACTTAGATTTGTCATTTGTTGTCACGAGTTCTGGTAAATTGTCAGTGATCATTCTTTCAGAGATTCCTCCTGTACCATTCTCTTTCTTCTTGTGTGATTCCAGTGATAGGCATTTTAGACTTTCTGATCTTGTTCCACTCCTGGTGGGATTTTTCCTTCTCCTGGGCCCCTCAGGTGAGGGCCTGTGCTGGCCTAGTCAGGAGCCCAGCTGGGTTGGCAGTTTGTGGTTGCCATGGTAACCTTGCTCCGCTGGAGATGTCACACTCCTGTAGAGACATGAGGCACCTTGCATTCGTCGCCCTTTTTGCCTGGGGTCCCCCATTCCATGCTGCTCTTTGGAGCTGCTGCCTTCCACTGATATTCATGGCTTCTTATCATGGTGGTGGGACGTGGGGGCACATTCCCTGATGCTCTGGTTAGGCTTTACTCACAGGGAGTGGGGGGCTGTGAAGGTGGATCCCTGCCCCTCTCCCAGGTTTCCCTGTTCCCTCCCTATGTGCAGTGGGATCCACCGGGGCCCCCAGCACTGGCACTGTGGTCCTGTCTGCCCTGGATGGTGTCTCGACAGCGGCCCATCCCTCCCCACCGCAGCGCTGCTCAGGATGGGCCCCAGTCTTCCCTGTGGACTCTTCTGGGTTTCCTGGAGAAGAGGCCTGAAACCTGCAGTGTGGAGCCCCAGGTCTGCCGCCACGTATGCCTCGGATTCTCCCACTAGCCGGCAGTCCGTGCTGAGCCTCCCAGTAGCCCACAGTCTGTGCTGAGCATGTTTGCATTTCCACTTCAGCCTCCCAGGCTGCTTCCCTGGCGACATCTGTCCCAGGCAGGTGCTCAGCCTCTTCTTCCCTCAGGTGCCTGCGTCTTTCCCTCTCTAGGTCCCAGGTCAGTCTCAGTTCCCACTGACTGAAGGCGAGTTGCACATTTGCAGTCCTGCAGCTTTCTGCTTGTTGTCTAGGGGGGAGCAGCACCCTTTCCTGCTTTCTGCTTCCCTAAACTGAAGCCACAGTTCAGGACAAGGTTTTAAAAATAGCTTCTGATGGGCTGTAAAAGAAAAGATGAGAATTCCATCCAGCTTCAGTCACCGGCTCAAACACAGCGTCACATTGTGTTCATGCTCCAGCATCCAGAGAAGTGCAGCCTCTATTTTCACCTGAGCTGAAATGAGGATCCAGAGTGGACCTCGGCCTGAAGCCAACAACCAGGATGCGAAGGAGGAGCTGGGCCTGGTGCCGAGCTCTGGACCAAGGCTTCTGAGTGCGGGACTTCACAGTCTCCTGCGGCAGGAAGCCCCAGGCTCCCGTATGTAGAAGAACGGGATCTACAGATGTTCTAGGGACTGCTTCATCCCGGGGTGATGAGCAGCTGGAGGGTGGCAAGAGGGAAGATTCTAGAGCCAGAGTGCCCCTGCCAGTTCCACCTCTGCCCTGGGCATCTGCTGGGCTCAGCGAGTTAGTTAGCCCCTTAGCACCTCACCTTCCTCATGAGCAGAATGGGAGGATGACAGGTTCCTCTCGGCTGGCACGTCAGGGAAGGTCCAAGGGAGAGCAGTGTCCTGGCGGGCTCTGGGTGAGCCCACCCGGGGAAGGGGCGGGGTCTCTGGGAGGGATTCCACCCACACACCTCACTGCCATCAGGGGTCTCCCGACCTGTGTCTGTGAGGGCCCTGCCGATTGCAAGTGACAGAAATCGCAGTGTGCATGGACCTAAGCCGAAGCGGGGCTTCCTGCCGCAGGTGACTGTGAAGTCCCGCGCTCAGAAGCCTCGGTCCAGAGCTCAGCACCGGGCCCAGCTCCTCCTTCGCATCCTGGGTGTTGGCTTCAGGCCGAGGTCCACTCTGTCCCCTGGTGGCAGAATGGCTTCGGGAGGGCTTCAGGCCCACAGGGGAGTCCCTGTCCCACCTGCTCAGACCTGGGCCTGCGCCTGGAGGAGGATGGGGACTCAGGCTGGGCCTGTGCCCTCCCTGAGCCAGACCCTGCAGAGGGGGATTCATCGTTGCCCTGACCTGAGTCCACCCTGGCTCTGGGGTGCAGTTAGCTCCCCCAAACCACAGGGCCTGGAAGCTGGGGGGCTACTGGGTAGCCGTGACAAATAAATGGATGTCACACCTGGAATGAGGCCTTCACTTCTAGAGCAAGAGGGAGCGTCAGGCAAGCCTACCCTGGAGGCATTGATGGAGCACAGCGGATCCCCCACCCTGGGGTCGGGGCACAGAGGGGGCCTGAAATATGTGACAGAACCTGTGACTTCCCAGGCCGCTGGCCCCCTGTACTGAAATTTTACTGTGGATGGTAATTTCCATTTTACAGAATTTAAACTAAAAATATTGAAAATGCCAGCATCTTTTAAATCTCCCAGGTCTGACCTGAAGTTACTGTTACATCTCCATATCTTTCCTAATCTGAAAAGCAAAACAGTAAATATGTCAGCGGCAAGTTGAAGAGAGAATTGTCTGGAATGAACTCCAAACACCATAATGTAAATGGACAAGAGCCTGCAGCCTTCTTGGGCTTGTTCAGCCCCTGGAAACCTTTGAGGGCAGTGGCCTGTGTGACAGAAGGTGCTCGTGGGTCAGGAGCCTTGTCCTTTCCTCTTCCGTTGGCCACATGGGCTGGTTCCCTGGCCCCTGCTGACCTGGCCAGTGGGGAACCTGACCCTTGCTCACTCCAACCCTCAGCTCCGGAGGCCCTCATCCCGGCACTCGAGACTGGTCACTCTGTCCCTAGCTCTTTTTTTTTTTTTGGTTAATGTTTAGCATGTTAAAATTTTTAAATAGATGTACATATTTTGGGGGTACATGCGATAATTTCATACATTCATATAATCAAATCAGGGTAATTGGGATGTTCATCACCTTAAATATTTATCTTTTCTTTATGCTGGGGACAATCGAATTGTTCTCTTCTGGCTGTTTTGAAATTTAGAACAGATTAATGGTAACTGTAGCCACCCTGCTCATCTCTGAAACACCAGGTCTTCTCACTTATATAGAACTGTATTTGCACCCACTCATCCTCTCTTCCTGACCTTCCCACGCTCTGCTAACCACCAGTCTACTCTCCAGCTTCATGAGATGCACCTTTTTAGCTCCCACATGGAAGTGAGAACACACGTGATGTTTGTCTTTCTGTGCCTGGGTGTTTCACGTAACATAATGACCTCCAGTTCCATCCATGTTGCTGCAAATGACAGGATCTCATTATTTTTTATGGCTGAATAGTACTCCACTGTGTCTGTGCACCACATTTTCTTATCCATTCATCCACTGATGAGCATTTAGGTTGATTCCATATTTTGGCTGTTGTGACTGGTGCTGTATTAAATACGGACGTGCAGATACCACTTAATATATTGATTTCTTTTCTTTTGGATATGTACCCAGTAGGAGTGGAATTGCTGGGTCATAGAAAACTGGTTTTCTGAAGAACCTCCATACTGTTTTCCATAGTGATTGTACTAATTTACATTCCCATTAACAGTGTACTAAGGTTCCCCTTTCTGCATATCCTCAACAGCAAGGGCGCGGTGGCTCAAGCCTGTAATGCCAGCACTTTGGGAGGCCGAGTTGGGTGGATCATGAAGTCAAGAGATCGAGACCATCCTGGTCAACATGGTGAAACCCCGTCTCTACTAAAAATACAAAAAATTAGCTGGGCATGGTGGCGCGTGCCTGTAATCCCAGCTACTCAGGAGGCTGAGGCAGGAGAATTGCCTGAACCCAGGAGGCGGAGGTTGCAGTGAGCCGAGATTGCACCATTGCACTCCAGCCTGGGTAACAAGAGCGAAACTCCATCTCAAAAAAAAAAAAAAAGCCAAAATAGCTAAGGTGTGAGACAATAGCTCATTGTGGTTTTGATTTGTATTTCCTGGATGATTAGCGATGTTGACTATTTTTCATATACATGTTGGCTATTTGTATATCTTCTTTTGCAAAATGTCTGTTGGGATATTTTGCCCCTTTTCTAATCAGCTTATTTGTTTTTGGTATAGAGTTGTTTGAGCTCCTTATATACTTTGGTTTGAATCCCTTGTTAGATAGTTTGTAAATACTTTCTCCCATTCTGTGGGTTGTCTCTACTTTGTCGCTTTCTTTGCTGTGCAGAAGTTTTTTTTTTTTTTTTTTTTTTTTTTTTTTTTTTAAGCCTGCTGTAATCCCAGTTGTCTATTTTTGCTTTTATGGCCTATGCCTTTGAGGTCTTACTCAAAAAATATTTGCCCAGACTGAAGTCCTGGGGCATTCCCTCAATGTTTTCTTCTAGTAGTTTCATAGCTTCAGGTCTTATATTTAAGTCTTTAATCCATTCTGATTTTATTTTTGTATGTGGGAGACACAGGAGTCTAGTTGCATTCTTCCACATACGGTTATGCAGTTTTCCCAGGATCATTTATTAAAGGGACCGCCGTTGCCACATTGTGTGTTCTCGATGCCTTTGGGAAAAGCGAGTTGATTGCAAATGTGTGAATTTTTATCTGGCTCTCCATTCTGTTCCGTTGGTCTCTGTGTCTGTTTTTAGGCCAGTACCAGGCCTGTGTGCTTGCCACGCTTTGCAGTGTATTGCCGTCGGATAACGTGGTACCTCCAGCTCTGTTCTCTTTGCTCAGGTCGCCTTTGGTTATTAAGGGTCTTTTGTGGTTACATGAATTTTAGGATTGTTTTTCTATTTCTGTGAAGAATGTCGCTGGTATTTTGATAGAGATTGTATTGAACCTGTAAATTGCTTCGGGTAGTATTGTCATTTTAATGATATGAACTCTTCCAATCCATGAACATGGAATATCTTTCTATTTGTTGGTGTCCTCTTCATTTCTTTCATCAGTGTTTTATAGTTTACTTTGTATAGATTATTCATGTGTTTGGTTAAATTGATTCTTAGGAATTATATATTTTTTGTAGCTATTGTAAATGGGATTGCGTTCTTTCTTTCTTTTTGAAATTGTTCGCTGCTGGTGCATATAATGCTACTGATTTTTGTACATTGACTTTGTCTCCTGCAGGTTTCCTGAATTTGTTTATCAGTTCAAATAGTTTCTTTGGTGGAGTCTTTAGGTTTTTCTAAATATAAAATCATTTCATCTGCAAGCAAGAATAGCTTGACTTCTTCCTTTACATGTGGATGTTCTTTATTTCTCTGGCTTAGTTGCTCTGGTCAGGACTTTTAGTATTATGTTCTTTTGTTTGTTTTTGGTTTTGTTTTGTTTTGAGACGGAGTCTCGCTCTGTCACCTAGGCTGGAGTGCAGTGGCGTGATCTCGGCTCACTGCAGCTTCTACCTCCTGGCTCAACCAGACTCCCCACCTTGGCCTCCTGAGTGGCTGGGACTACCCATGTGAGCCACAACACCCGGAATTTTTGTATTTTTAGTAGAGATAGGGTTTCACCATGTTGGCCATGCTGGTTTCAAACTCCTGACCCCAAGTGATCTGCCTGCCTTGGCCTCCCAAAGTGTGGGATTACAGGTATGAGCCACCATGCTCAGCCTCTAATATTATGTTGAATAAAAGTGCTGAAAGTGGGCATCTTTGTCTTGTTTGATCTTCCAGAAAAGACTTTCCCCATTCAGTGTGAAGTTGGCTGTGGGTTTGTCATTTATGGACTTTGTTATTTTGAGACATGTTCCTTTTATTCCCAGTTATCATGAGGGATGTTGAATTTTATCAGATGCTTTTTAAGCATCTATTGAAATGATCGTATGGTTTTTGTTCATTTCTGCTAATGTGATTTACCACGTTTACTGATTTGCATGTGTTGAACCACATTTACCGATTTGCATGTGTCGAACCACGTTTACCGATTTGCATGTGTCGAACCACGTTTACCGATTTGCATGTGATGTACCACGTTTATCGATTTGCATGTCGAACCACGTTTGCCGATTTGCATGTGTCAAACCACGTTTACCGATTTGCATGTGATGTACCACGTTTACCGATTTGCATGTGATGTACCACGTTTACCGATTTGCATGTGTCGTACCACGTTTACCGATTTGCATGTGATGTACCACGTTTACCGATTTGCATGCGATGTACCACGTTTACCGATTTGCATGCGATGTACCACGTTTACCGATTTGCATGTGTCGAACCACGTTTACCGATTTGCATGTGATGTACCACGTTTACCGATTTGCATGTGTCGAACCACGTTTACCGATTTGCATGTGATGTACCACGTTTACCGATTTGCATGTGTTGTACCACGTTTATCGATTTGCATGTGTTGAACCACGTTTACTGATTTGCATGTGATGTACCACGTTTACCGATTTGCATGTGATGTACCACGTTTACCGATTTGCATGTGTCGAAACACGTTTACCGATTTGCATGTGATGTACCACGTTTACCGATTTGCATGTGATGTACCACGTTTACCGATTTGCATGTGATGTACCACGTTTACCGATTTGCATGTGTCGAAACACGTTTACCGATTTGCATGTGATGTACCACGTTTACCGATTTGCATGTGTCGAACCACGTTTACCGATTTGCATGTGATGTACCACGTTTACCGATTTGCATGTGTTGTACCACGTTTACCGATTCGCATGTGTCGTACCACGTTTACCGATTTGCATGTGTCGAACCACGTTTACCGATTTGCATGTGTTGAACCACATTTACCAATTTGCATGTGTTGAACCATGCTTGCATCTTTGGGATGGATCCTACTTGATCCTGGTAAATCATCTTTTTAATACATTGTTGAATTTGATTTGCTAGTAGTTTGTTATTTCTGCATCTTTGCTCGTCTGTGATATTGGCTTGTAGCTTTTGTTGCTGTATTCTTGTCTGGTTTTGGTATCAAGGTAATGCTGGCCTCGTAGATGAGTCTGGAACTATTCCCTGCCCTTCGATTTTTTCTTTTGAAGCATTTGAGTAGACTTGGTATTACGTCTTCTTTCTTTCTTTCTTTCTTTTTTTTTTGAGATGGAGTTTCGCTCTTGTTAACCAGGCTGGAGTGCAATGGCGCGATCTCGGCTCACCGCAACCTCCGCCCCCTGGGTTCAGGCAATTCTCCTTCCTCAGCCTCCTGAGTAGCTGGGATTACAGGCACGCGCCACCGTGCCCAGCTAATTTTTTGTAATTTTTAGTAGAGACGGGGTTTCACCATGTTGACCAGGATGGTCTCGATCTGTTGACCTCGTGATCCACCTGCCTCGGCCTCCCAAAGTGCTGGGATTACAAGCTTGAGCCACCGTGCCCAGCCTACTTCTTCTTTAAATGTTTGTCCCAGAATTCAGCAGGGAAGCCATCAGGTCCTGGGTTTTCTTTATTGGGAGTCTGTTTTCACAGCTTTGGTCTCGCTATTGGTTTGTTTCACTTTTTTGTTTCTTCATGGTTCAACCTTGGTATGTCGCATGCATTCAGGAACTTAACCATTTCTTCTAGGTTTTCCAGCTTGTTGATGTATTGTTCATAATAGTTTCTAATGATTTGTAGTTCTGTGGTCTCACTTGTTATGTTTTTCTTCTTTTTCAATTCTAATTTTATTTATTTGGCTCTTCTCTCTTTTTTCCCTGTCTTGCTAAAGGTTTGTTGATTTCATTTATCTTTTCAAAACCCAACTTTTCATTTCATTGATCTTATGTATTTTTTAGTCTAATTTTCCCTTATTTCTGCTCTGAACTTTATTATTTCTGTCCTTCTGTTAATTTTCCATTTTTTCTCTTCTAGTTTCCTGAGGTGCATTGTTGGGTTATTTATCTGAAACCTTTCTGCTTTTGTGCTGTAGGTGTTTCTTTTTATAAACTTCCCTCTTAGCACTGTGTTTGCTGTATCTCATAATCCTTGGTATGTTGCATTTCCATTTTTATTTGTTTCAACATATTGTAACATTTCTTTCTAATTTCTTCATTGTACATTCATCATTCAGGAGCATGTTGCTTAATTTTCATGTATTTGTGCAGTTTCTGAGTTTCCTCTTTTATTGGTTTCTAGTTTTATTCCATTGTGGTTAGAAAATACTTGATGTGATTTCTACTTTTTGAATTTATTGAGACTTGTTTTGTGGCTTAAGATATGATATATTCTGGAGACTGTTCCATATACTGATGAAAATAATGTGTATTCTGCAGCAGTTGGGTGAAATGTCCAGTGTCAGTTAAACCCGTTTGGTTTAGTGTATTGTTTAACTCCTGTGTTTCTTTGTTGATTTTCTGTTTGCATGATCTATCTATCACTAAGAGTAGGGTGTTGAAGCCCCTTACTACTACTGTATTGCAGTCTATCTCTCTCCTTAGATCTATTAATATTTATAGACTTGGGTGCTCTGGTGTTAGGTGAATAGATATTTAAAATTGTTATATCTTCTTGCTGAATTGACTCAATTTTGTCTTTACATGATGACTTTGTCTTCTTTAATAGTCTTTTGATGTGTAGTCTGTTTTATGTGATATAAGTATAGCTACTCCTGTTCTTTTTGGTTTCAGTTTGCATGAAATATCTTTTTCTGTCTCTTTACTTTTAGTCTTTATGTGTCTTTCTAGATGTGTGGGTTTCTTATAGGCAGCATATCAGTGGGTCTTGTTTCTTTATCCATTCAGCCACTCTGTATTTTAACTGGAGAGTTGAGTCCATTTACATTAAATGTTATTCTTGATAAGCAAAGACTAACTATTGCTGTTTTGTTACTTGTTTTCTGTTTGTTTTGTAACTCCTCCCTTTTTCTTTTCTTACTGACTTCTTTTGTGGTTAAGTGATTTCCTCTGGTAGTATGTTTTAATTTGTTGCTTTTTATTTTTAATGCATTTGTTATAGGTTTTTGCATTCTGTTTAGCATGAGGCTTACAAAAAACATCTTGTAGATATAACTAATTAATTTAAAAAGATAGTCACTTAGATAAGAAAGAATAAAACCCATACTGAAAACACTATTCAGGAAACCCCATTTTAACTCCAGTCCCAAGATTTTGACACTTGTCTCAGTTTACATATTTTACATTGCTTATCTCTCAACTGGTTGCTGTAGCTACTTTTGTTTTTGATAGATTTGTCTTCTAGGCTTCATCCTAGAGTTATGCATGGATTGTATGTCACAATTATGGTATTGGAGTATTCTGGGGTTGTCATTGTATTGAATTTTACCATTAGGATTTGTATCTTTAAATATTTCCTTTTTGCATGTTGGTAGTTTTTTTGAAGTCTTATTTAATTTTTTTATAATTTCAACTTTTATTCTAGATTTGGGGGGTACATGTGCAGGTTTGTGATGCTGACGTTTGGGATACCGTTGGTCACAACACCCAGGCACTGAGCATATGGTTTCTGAACTCCTGACCCCTCCCTCCCCTTCCTTGTAGCAGTCCCCAGTGTCCATTGGGCCCGTCTTTATGTCCATGAGTACCCAGTGTTTAGCTCTCACTTGTAAGTGAGAACTTGCAGGATTTTTTTTTTTGATCCTGCATTAATTTTCTTAAGATAGTGGCCTCCAGCTGCATCCACATTGCTGCAAGGGACATGGTTTCATTCTTGTTTATGTGTGGCATCTTTTTGTCCTTTCAGATTTAAGAACTCCCCTTAGTATATCTTGTAAAACAGGCCTGATGGTGGTGAATTCTAGCTGTTGCTTGCCTGGGAGAGACTTCATCTTTCCCTCATATCTGAAGAATAAGCTTTGCTAGGTACAGTGTTCTTGGATAGCAGGTTTTCTCTTTTAGCACTTGGAAAATGTTGTCCGACTCTCTCCTGGCGTGTATGGTTTCCATTGAGGAGTCTGTTCCAGACAAACGGGAATTCCTTTCTGTGTTATTTGCTTACTCTCTTGCTGCTTTTAGGGTCCTCTCTTTGTCCTTGACCTCTGAGAGTTTTTGCCTTGGGGTAGTTTTATTTGGGTCAAATCTGTTGGGTGTTCTCCGATCTTCCTCTATCTGGATACATATTAGTCCATTCTCTATTACACCACTATAAAGAATGCCTGGGACTGGGTAATTTATAAAGGAAAGAGGTTTAATTGACTCACAGTTCCACATAGCTGGGGAGGCCTCAGGAAACTGACAATCATGGCAGAAGGCAAAGAGGAAGCAAGGCACCTTCTTCACAAGGCAGCCTGAGGGAGAACAGACACAGGAGAAACTAACACACAGTTATAAAACCATCAGATCTCTTGAGAACTCACTCACTATAATGAGAACAGCACGGGGAAAACCACCCCCTTGGTCCAGTTACCTCCATTACCTCCTTTCTCCATTGACACATGGGGATTATGGGGATTATAATTCAAGATGAGATTTGGGTGGGGACACAAAGCCTAATGGTATCAGGATATTTATATCTTTCTCAAGTTCTGAAAAGTTTTTTGTATTATTTCTTTGAATAATCTTTCTACTCCTTGCTCTCGCTCAACTTCCTCTTGAACACCAATAATTCTTAGGTTTGGTGGCTCATATCTGTTCTCCTGGTACTCTGGGAGGCTGACATGGGAGTGAGAAGATCGCTTGAGCCCAGGAGTTCAAGACCAGCCTTGGCAACATAGTGTGACCCTGTGTCTACAAAACTCTAAATAAATTAGCTGGGCATGGTGGTTGCATGCCTGCAGTTCCAGCTACTCAGCAGGTTGAGGTGGGAGGATCCTTTTAGCTTGGGTGGTCAAGGCTGCAGTAAGCCGTGATTGCACCACCGCACTGCAGCTGGAACAATGAAGGTGAGCCCTTCTCTCAACAATTTTTAAAAAATCCTTTGATTTGATCTTCTGAGGTAATTTTCTGTATCTTGTAGATGATCTTCTTTTCTTTTAATCCCTTTTCTTCTCTATAATTTCAAATAGCCTGTCTTCAGGCTTACTGATTTTCTTTGCTTGATTCATTCTGCTGCTGAGAACCTCTAATAAATTTTTTCAGTTCAATAAATGTATTTCTCACTTCTAAGATTTCCGTTTGATTTTTAAAATTATTTCAGTGTTTTAGTTAACTTTCTCTGACAAATGTCTTAGGTGTGATGTTGGAGATCACCGAGTTTCTTTAAAACTATAATTTTGAATTCCTGGTAAGAGAGCTCATACCACTGTCTCATCTGGAGCCCGTCACTGCTTCCCTGCTTTGTCCATGTGGGAAGACCATGGTTCCCTGTTTGCTGTTGCTTCTTTGATTGTATATTTATGCCTTTGCACTGAAGGATTATTTATTCCAGTCTTCTCTATCTGGTTTGGCTTGTTTTCTATTGGGTATGTTTGCTTGGAGATTCTTGATAATTTACCTGTTGAATTTCTTATTTTTTTTCCTGCTAGGTTGCCATCTCTTTTTAGCAGCAGATGATCCCTTAACCTCAGGTTTGCCTTGGCCCTAGCAAACTGTCGGAGTGCTGCCTGTCTAAATGGGGAAGGTCCCAAAGGGGATATCGGCTGGTGTGGAAGGCTGGCTTGGCTTGTGCCCAGGGCTCCTGCGGAACATACCTCCGATAGCAAATGCTCACTCTGGCTTGCTGTCTGCTTGGGCGGAGTTCTAGAGCAGAGTTTCCAGGGCTGGGGATGGCAGTCCCATACCCCTGCTTTGTCTCTGGCTGTCCTCAGGGATATTCTCTTGATGCGTCCATGGGTTGAGACAAAGACAAGTTTCCTGCCAGGGACTCTAAGATGGTGGGGAAGGTAACTGTCCACCTCAAGCTCACTTTTTCCAGTGCAGAAACTGAGATGGGAAATTTTTGTGC
This sequence comes from Callithrix jacchus, assembly GCF_049354715.1. NCBI lineage: Eukaryota > Metazoa > Chordata > Mammalia > Primates > Cebidae > Callithrix > Callithrix jacchus. The sequence goes on along the minus strand of NC_133510.1, from coordinate 134,702,632 downwards.
GCTTGGTGCTGGGTCATGGAAGGCAGGGGCATCACGGACACAAAAATTTGATTCTCTTACCATCTGTTCAGAGTTTTGACACTTCCCTGTGGTCCTGGGAAGTGACCCATCCTCATATTTGAGTTCTAGGATATTGCTGGTGATAATCTTGGCCCTGTATATTTGTTTCTAGTTTTCTGTGGCTGTGGGTGGAGACAGGGGATAGTGAAGCCAGCTTGCTTCTATGTCACCGTTTTTTTTTATTGAGATGAAGTCTCACTCTGTCACCCATCATACAGTGCAGTGGTGTGATCTCAGTGCAGCCTCTGCCTCCTAGGTTCAAATGATTCTCCTGCTTCAGCCTTCCAGGCTGGGATTACAGGTACCTGCCACCACTCCCAGCTAATGTATGTATTTTTAGTATAGATGGGGTTTTGCCATGTTGGCCAGGTTGGTCTTGAACTCCTGACCATCCGCCTGCCTCGGCCTCCCAAAGTGCTGGGATTACAGGTATGAGCCGTTGTGCCCAGCTCCATGTCATCATTTTGGAACCAGAATTCTGTCCCCAGCTCTCGTCTCCAACATTTCTCACTCTCTAAACCTGGCACCCTTGAAACCACTACTTTCACTGTCCCCAGAGAGACACCCGTCTGTCCACCCTGCATCTGTGTACCAGCCTCTGTTTCTAACCTACTGCTCCCTCCTCTCTGCCACCAGCGCCCACCTGCTGCTCAGGTCCAGTTCAGACCCTATTTGTACAAGGTCACTCAGCACTCCTGAGGTGCTCAGTATCAGCTAATGCAGGTCATAGGTGACAGGGGTGTGGCAGCACCCTCAGGCACCGAGCTGAGCCTCTGATCTGCCGCCATCTCAGTGAATGCTCTCAGTGCTCTGTGACATAGGATGTGTGTGTGTGTGTGTGTGTGGCCCTGACACCAAAGAGTCACTCGCCAACTTAGCAAATATTTATGGAAGACTCACTGGGCATTTGTTCAAGTCACTGCTCTGTTTGAGCTTTCATTCTAGTCAGGATGCCAGACAAATGGTGCCCATCATGAGTCAGTATGAAACTGTTAGAACTGAACGTGCCTTGGGTGCATGCTGTGATGGCTTCGTCCCTCTAAAGAACGCTGCCTAATACAGCACGTAGGAAGAGGACATTAATAAATACCCGAGTGAAGGAGACTAAGTGCCCTGGGAACTGGAGGAGGCGGTCAAGGCTGAGAAGGTTCATGGTCAAGCAAGGCCTTGCTGAGGTGACGCCTGAGCAAACATGAAGCACACGTTAGCCCCATGGATGTCTAGGGCAGGGATCTGGGCAGATGAAGGTTGTAGGGAGGGGCAGGCAGGGGCCCAGATGCTGGGCATGCAGAGGAGCAGAGGAGCAGGAAGTGAGGCCAGAGGCAGCATGGCCCTGGGATGCCTCACCTTGCTGTGAAGGCTGCAGCCAGGCCCTCTGAGAAGAAGCCCAACACAGGAGTGTGTTCACATCTCACTTCCAGAGCACTTCTAATCTCGTTCACTCGGGTATTATTAACGCCTCTTCTTATGTGCTGTATGAGTCAGGGTTCTCTAGAGGGGCAGAACTAATGGAATGCACACACACACACACACACACACACACACACACACACACACACACACACAAGGGGAGTTTATTAAGTATTAACTCGCACGACCACAAGGTCCCACAATAGGCCATCTGCACGTTGAGGGGCAAGGAGAGCCAGTCCAAGTTCCAGAACTGAAGAACTTGAGTCCAGTGTTCAAGGGCAGGGAGCATCCAGCACGGGAGGAAGACGTAGGCCAGTCTCTCTCTTCACATTTTTCTGTCTGATTTTATCCTGGCCACACTGGCAGCTGATCAGATGGTGCCCACCCAGATTGAGGGCGGCTCTGCCTTTCGCAGCCTCGGACTCACGTGTTACTCTCCATTAGCAATCAAGTCAATAAATACTCAGTAGTAACTGTCACACGTGCACTCATCATGTGCAGACGCTGGTTAGGATCTCGGGGTACAGACCAGGCTCCTGTGCTCTGGGAACTGGCATCCCAGCAAGGACAGGTAATAAACCAGTAAGAACACTTGAGAACAGCGTGGGGAGGGTGGTAAGCAGGAAGCAGGCTACTGTGGACCGGGTGGGTGTGGGGACGGGGTGGCTATGAGGAAGTGACATTGACTTGAGCTCTGGATGCCACCGAGGAGCCAGCTGTGCATAGATGGAGGTGACAGCGGGCCAGGCTGAGTCTGCAGGAGGTCAAGGTGCTGCTGGGAGCTCATGTGGCTGGGGGCGGTGGCTGTGAGCGGAACAGAGGTGGCACTTGTGGAGGAGTAATTAACCGTGAAGGCCAAAGATGCTTCCCCTGCGAAGAGGCTCGACCTGCTGGCAGAGGTGGCCCTCAGTGGGAGCCTGGGAGCTTTGCTGGTAAACAGGTCCCTACACTGATTCACCGAATGGTGAGAGGCCTCACCCTGCCCGTTGCAGGTGCAAACAGTAGGGTTTATGCTGAGGAGCTGCTTTCCCTCTGAGTCTGGGGTTTTTCCCATGCCAGGCACAGGTGCTGATGTGACCCCAGTACACCCTGGGCGCTGAGTCTCCAGTGAGTGTCCCTCATGGACAGCACTCCCATGTGTTGTCACAGCTCATCGCTGGGGATTTAAACCTGCGCTGCGTGGCTCCCCGGGGAGAGGACTCTGGTCCCCTTGTGCCTGCTCTTTGCTGTTTGTCCTGTCACTGTAATAGATTACAGCCTGAGTCCTGGGAGCCTCCAAACCTGGGGACGGTCCTGGAATCCCTGACGCGGACGTGGCCAGAGAAAGGATGGGGCAGTCCCGCGGGGCCCTCTAGGGAATAGTGAGGTGCAGTGTGAGGGTGGCAGTGACCCTGGCTGCTCAGCCCAGCCTGGGGTGACTGTCACTTTCCTTCCCAGGACAGGGTGGGTGCCATCTGCAGACTCTGGGAAGTCCTCACTCGGTCTCCGCATACATGGGGCCTAGGAGGTGGTCTGGGTGCTGGTGGGGGCAGCACCCCCACAGCCTTCCCGAGTCTGTTCTTTCCTCTTGCTTGTCCCAGGCCTCTCTCAGCAGCGCCTCCCTCTGTAAGTGTCAAATGCTACTGACCTCATGTACTTCCTGTCTATTCAAGTACGTGGGTGGGAAATTGGCATTACTTGCATGACACTTACCCCCTGGGGTTGGTGAACAGCTTGCTGGGATCACAGCTGCCAGGAAGTGAGCAACTGTGCATCTTTAGGAAACTGACTCTGCCATTTCTGAGTCTGTGTCCCCTGGTGTTCTTGGTGCCCAGTGCTCGGAATTCAGAGGGTGAGGAGACGAATACTGCATCAGGCCCCATGGCCTGGCTGTGGCTTTGACATTTTCTAAAAAAGTCAGGAATTACTGATCATGATTCCAGACTCCTGAGAAAGAAGCAGACAATGTTCAGGTTTTATGAGCGGGATCTGGGATCATGGGGGCAGGGGAGTGAGGGTGAGATCCCCACAGAAGTGCACCCATGAGCAGGTGGATGTGGGAGGTGGAGACTCACTCAGGGCCTGAGCTCCCCGGGCCAGGGCTGGCCTTGGGGAAGCAGAAGGGGCTCAGAATCAGAGAGGAAGGTGCACCTTGGCTGTGATCCCCCTGCCCAGAGCCTCCTCCAGATCCAGGGACCCCTCTCCTTCTGTGTCTGACCAGGGACACTGATGGCTCTGGCCATGCTGAGTCCTCAGAGAGCTCCAGCTCAGCGTGTTTCCCCAGGATCTTTTGCTGTTCATTTTAAGAAACAACAGCCCATCACTTTAAAAATACCACATTTTGGTACAAATTTCTCAGTGATTGATCCTTTCCAATGTGGTTTCCCGGGATCTAAAGACTGTCGCTGAATAATGCATGATATTTTTGTTTCCCAGAGACAGGTGTTTTGTTTTTATTGCATTAGTGTTATGAGAACAAGCTGGCTGCAGTTCCTCTGAGCTCTGAAGTGCTGGAAAGTTCTGGGTTTTACAGGAGCCCGTTGCCAGGAGCTGTCAGTGCCGGGCTCTTGGGCTCTTGACAAGGAAGCTCATTATGGCCGCGTCTCACCTCTGGGGAGATCTGTGGGCAGCACTTTTACACATCTGTCCATTTGTTCATCATTCATTCATTCACTGTTCATTTCCTGAGAGCCTCTGAGTCCTGGCACTGGGATGCACTTTGGGGTCACAGAGACGAAAAGACCAAGTCCCAGGCTTTAGGGATCCCACAGTCTAGTGAGGAAGACAGAGTCACAGTCACTGGGCTGGGTGATGAGGGGTAAACAGAGGCATGCACCAGCTGTGATGGGCTGTGAAGGATCAAGTCTTGGAGCTCACCTGTGGGCGGGAGGAAGACTGCACTGAGCAGAGGAGAGAATCGTGAGTGACAGGGAGTAGATGGAGCTCACCAGGTGACTGTGTGGTGGCCAGAATTCCTAAGGGCCTCAACAGAAGTGTGGCTGTGGTGACTAAGAACCCAGGAGGGTTTAAGTGGTGCCCTTGAGCCCCACCTAATTTACAACCTGGGACCCTTTGTGATTTTGGCTGAAGAGAGGCTGTTGACTCCTTTAAAATATGAAATGAAGCTCCAGAAGCAGGAACAGGCCAGAGGTGGTTAAGGAGTGAAGCAGAGAGGAGTCTTAATTGCAGAAAGAGCAGGGCTACTTCAGCTACAAGAGTTTCCCTGTGCATGTGGCCTGGAGATACTTCCGCCCACGCCGAGGGGGACAGTGCAGAGCGGAATGGCCAGGTCTGTGGGTGGTGGGGTTGGGAAGGATCGTTCCCCTGCTCATGCCTTCTACTCGAATGCCAGCTTCTACTTTTTCTTAGCTTCTTTCTCATCCTCTGTGTCAAGAGGTAGGATCTTTTCTGAGGAACTGAATTGCTGGGAGTGGCCTGGAACTAACACATGGAGATTTTGCCACACAACCCTAAGGAAAGTCAGCGATGACTAGTGACTGTCACCACATGCTTCCAACTGCTAAGACCCTGAGTGCAGGCCTGTGAAAAGGGCAGGTGTGAGAGGGATGCTTGCCAGAGCCACCTCTGACCCCAGGTTAACTGGGGCCACATCTCCCAGGAACCCTGGGGTTCACTCTCACAAATGCCTCAGGTCAGCAGCCAGCCCTACAGGGCCTGCTTTTTGGATAATAGTTCTTTAGGAGGAGCACAGCACTGGGTGCTGAGCCATCTTGCAATATGGCTCCTTTCTTGTTAAATCCAGTGGTTCTCAAAGTGGGGTCCCTGGGCCAGTAGCATCAGCAACACCTGAAAAATTGGTAGAAATACAAGTTGTCAGTCCTGCTTCCCAGGCCCGCTCGGACACTCTGGGGGTAGAGCCAATCTATGTTTTAACAAACCCTCTGAGTGATTCCCATGGATGCTGTCATTTAAGACTCTGCTATAATAAGCCCTAGGAGATTTCTTCACACTAAACAGTCCTTGGAAGGATCAGGTTATCCTAACAACATCTTGGACTCTTTAGAGAAAGGGAACTGGGTGCTCTGAGATTCTGCATTTTCATCTTCTGAGAAAAGTGGCTGTTAGGTCCCGCAAAGATGGCAGCACTTTGCCAAGCCATTATGAACTTTGTAACCCACACATATGCCTCCAGATGGCTTCCTGGAGCCTGAAAGTCTGAAACAATAAGAAACCACAAAAAAGAAGGACAGCAGGTTCCTGTCCAGCTGACCAATCAACCCACTGAGTCAACACCAACCCACCCTGAGCTGTAACTTTCCACTCCTTGCCCCAGCTTGTGACGCCTGCTCTGCTTCCCACCTCCATGCTGACTCCCTTTTTCGACTCAGCCTGCTCGCACCCGGGTGAGTAAACAGGCTTGTTGCTCACACAAAGCCTGTTTGGGTTCCCTCTTCAATCGGATGCACGCTTAACAGCAAAACCTTTAAATCCTGTCAATGAGCAGGTAGGGAGCACTGACGGGTTATGGGAGATAGGGTCTGTGTCTGTCCTCCTGGAAACCATTTTGTCTTTGCTTGTCAGTGAGGGGTTGACCATTAGAATGAGCAAATAATTGTTAAGGTCTCAGGAAAGAAATATCTGTGGCTGTGATAGATATATGGCTTCCACCTGCTAAAAAATGGCTTCAGCCACTGGGTGTAATTCTGAGAGCTTATTTCTTTGGAAAGAGGCCATAGCCATTAATACTAACCATTGGGGGAATTTATGCCCCATCACCCAGCAGCTGCAGCCCTGTTAATGTCTCCAGCAGGCACAGATGTGGACTCCCCCGACTGAGTGAGGGGCCATGTAACAAACAACTGATTTGATGGTCTTCTTGGTTTCTAAAGTTCTGTGTCATGATTCCTTCTTAGCTGTAGAGATCTCCGACCCAAGCTGATGCATCTCAGGGGCACCTTGCCAGGTGAAGGGAGTAATTAACTGTGCCAACACGCTCCAAATGGCTCTTTGTGGAGGTCCTGGCACCTGACACATTCCAACCTCAGATACTTGTTTTCGCCTGCGAAATCCTTGGATGCTTGGTATTGGGAGCTGACCATTTGCATTTACTACGTGGCCACCCAGCTAGAAAGGCCAGAGACTTCTATGTGCTGCCCCTATCAATCACCCTGCTCAACATGGGATTTGCTTTAGATATTTATGAGTCCCGAGGGTGGACTTTTAGAAAGTAATTCCCAGTGTCTCTTATGACGGAACAGTGCTCAGTGGCAGGAGACAGCCCTGCTTTTCAAACGTTTAAAGAATTCTAGCTCTTGGTGCCATTAAGTGCCATCAGTGACACCCAGTTTGTCAGTGACCATCAGACTAGTTGTTAACGGCCTCTCATCAGTCAAGAGAACCCACATCTGTGCACGCTGGAGAAGGTAACAGGGCTGCTGGGCAGTACATTCTCCCAGTGGTCAGGTCCAAGGCCCTCTCAACCTCACTCGTGGATTATGAGACGATGTGGCCCTGGTGTTGGGGAAATGGGGAGAGGAGGAGTTGGGGCGTTGGATGACTGGATGCGCCCTGCCCATGCCAGGGATGTCACACGGCAGCTCTTCGGAGGAGACAGTGTGGGGAGAGAGTCAAACTGGAGATGCAGAGAAGGAAATTTTTCATATGGGGTAGATGGGGTCCCAAGTGAGAGTTTCCAAAGAGAGGGTGGCTGATAATCAAGGCTGATAATCGAGCCTTGGGGAATATCTACGTTTAGGTGTCGTGAGGCAAGACACTAGACAATAATGGAGACAGATAAGAAGTCACAGAGGCAGGAGGAAAATTGAGAATGCAGTGCCAGAGAAAACAATCGATAGTTCATTTACAAGGTGCAAGGACTAGTCAGCTTCTAAAATGTTTCTGAGAGAATGAAGAAGATGGACTCAAAGATGAGGCTGGAGTGACCATTAGCAGGAACAGTGCTCCTCACTGTGGCCAAGGACAGAGGTTAGCGGTGAAACCAGCTCAAGGCCCCAGGGCTGGGGGAGGGGCGGGGAGGGGCTGGGCCTCAGGGGCACCACCTGACCCCCCCCACACCTCCCCTAGCAGATACGATTATTCTCTCCCTCCCTGGACAGATGTCGTTAGAGAAGATTAATCAAGAAAGAGCAATGGTCTAATGGAGTCCGTCCAGATGAGTGAGATAATGGCCTGACTCCTGCCTGCTGCGCAGCCCGCTCACATAATTGGATATTCTGGAGACTCCTCTGCTTCTATTAAGTTAACAAGCTGTGATTATCAGTGAGACTGCAAACAGCGCTGTCCCTCTGTTCTACTCCCAGTCCTGCAGGTCCCCTGGGTTTAGAGATGTTTCCTAAGTGGAGTGACTTTCTCTCTTCCCTCCCTGGTAGGTCCTGTTGATGGATGCTGGTCAGGCTCTTTCCATGTGGGGTAGGGGACACAGGGCACCCATATCCTCCTGCCTGGCCCCTCGGGAGAATTACTTAGGTTTTCCCAGGGCTTGTCCCAGGATGCAGGTCACGGCTGCCATGCTTTGTGTGAAGCTGCGCCCCAAGCATGGAGGTGACTGGAGAAGGTGGGAGATTAGAGACAGATGAGGATGGCGGACTCCCTGTCCTGGCTGATGGAGTGCAGTGTGGGGGCTGGAGCTCACGCAGCCATCTTGGAACATGGGGAGGATCAAATATTAAGGACACCAGGGAAGCAAGATGGAGGAGTCCCCCTCCCTTATGAAGGTGAACAGTGATGCCAGCCCAGGGCATTTCCCTATACTGTTTTGTGAGAGAGAAGGAAACTCATGTCTTGTTGAAGCTCCTGTGTTTGTGGTTTTCAGTGGCTCACAGCTGATCTCACCTTAACCAGCACAGCTATAGCACGTGCATTTCCTGACCCTCTGTGCAGAGCTGACTGGAGAAAGCAGTTCTCCTCCCGGCTGCGGCTCAGCCCTGTGCTCCTCAGATTAGGGTGCTCATGACACGTGATGGTTAAACGGCAGATGCTGATTGCTAGGCCTGGGATTCTGCATTTCTGACAGCCTCCCAGGGAATTCTGCGCTGCAAGTCTCACTGCTACACCTGGAGTAGCAGGGGCCTAGAACTCACCTGCCTGCTACAGTCCCGGCGCAGGTGTTCTCATCTATCCTACCTGGGACATTTTCTGCAGCCCTGCCTGCAAGGGCAAGGGCAGTATCCAGAGAAAAGCAATTAGCAAAGAGGATTCTAATGCAGACATGCCTGGTGGGGAGTGAGGCCGCTCCATTACTCTTCAGTTGCAAGTGACAGGTAATATATTATTTCTCCTCACCTGGCTGCCCCTGCAAGCTTCACCTCACAGCAGTATTCCTGTACCTGTAAGACAGGAAGCTTGGGTATCAGTGGGGGTTTCAGCAGGGAGCCGGCAGATGCATTAGCAGTTGATTCCTGCTTTTCCTAATCTGGCAGGTGGGTTATCAGGTTGCTCGCTGAAGATCAGCTTCATTTGCCCCTTCTGATGCTAGGTGGGAGACTGGAGGCTGTGGCCCAGGAACCCTAATTGTACCTGAAGACGCCACGCACTCTTCTAGACAGCACGTCTGCCCGCAATCAGAAGTGTTTCCTCTCCCGCACCTCCTTCTGTTCCCTGCTTTGGCTCCTGCACAGACTCTTGCTGTAAACGCTAATGGGGAAGTTGCAGTCCTGGGCTGGAGGGCCGGGCCTGAAGGAACTGTCACCGGGCTTCTCTTTGGTGACCCACAGTCCTTTCCACATCACTCAGTGCCCTGCGGTCGGCTGGCCGGGGCCTCGCCTGGCTTCTGGGAGGCATGCTCAGGCTTCTCTGCTTGTGCCTGTGCAGTCTTCCTGGCTTAAAGATCCCGCAGCTGCCTGAGCCAGACATCCCCACTAATCCTGTGTGTGTGTGTGTGTGTGTGTGTGTGTGTGTGGTGTTTAAACTGAATCAAGTTTTAACTTTATGCTGAGAGCACAATTTATTTTAAATTTAAAAAAGTAGGTGCTTGAGCAATTTCATAACCAGCCTATGTCCTCCTTTTTTCGTTTATTTTTCTTTTAAGTTCTGGGGCACATGTGCAGATCTAGCAGAACTGTTACATAGGTACACACACCCCATGGTGGTTTGCTGCCTCCATCCCCCCATCACCTACATTGGGTATTTCTCCTAATGTTATCCCTCCCCAATCTCCCCATCCCCTGCTGTCCCTCCCGTAGCTCCCCACCCCCCGACAAACCCCAGTGTGTGATGTCCCCTCCCTGTGTCCATGTGTTCTCATTGTTCAACATCCGCTTATGAGTGAGAACATGCAGTGTTTGGTTTTCTGTTCTTGTGTCAGTTTGCTAAGAATGATGGTTTCCAGATTCATCCATGTCCCTACAAAGGACATGAACTCATCCTTGTTTATGGCTGCATAGTATTCCATGGTGTATATGTGCTACATTTTCTTTATCCAGTCTATCTTTGATGGGCATTTGGGCTGGTTCCAAGTCTTTGCTATTGTAAACAGTGTGGCAATGAACAGATGCGTGCATGCATCTTTATAACAGAATGATTTATTATCCTTTGGGTATATACCCAGTGATGCGATTGCTGGGTCAAATGGCATTTCTATTTCTAGATCCTCAAGGAATCACCACACTGTCTTCCACAATGGTTGAGCTAATTTACACTCCCACCAGCAGTGTAAAAGTGTTCCTATTTCTCCACATCTTCTCTAGCATCTGTTGTCTCCAGATATTTTAGTGATCGCCATTCTAACTGATGTGAGATGGTATCTCCATGTGGTTTTGATTTGCATTTCTCTAATGACCAGTGATGATGAGCATTTTTTCATATGTTTGTTGGCTGCATAAATGTCTTCTTTTGAAGTGTCTGTTCATATCCTTCACCCACTTTTTGATGAGGTTGTTTTTTTATTGTGCATTTGTTTTAGTTCTTTGTAGATTCTGGATATTAGCCCTTTGTCAGATGGGTAGATTGCAAACATTTTTTTTTTCCTATTCTGTCGGTTGCTGGTTCACTCTGATAATTGTTTCTTTTGCTGTGCAGAAGCTCTTTAGTTTGATTAGATCCCATTTGTCTATTTTGGCTTTCGTTGCCTATGCTTTTGGTGTTTTAGTCATGAAGTCCTTGCTTATGCCTATGTACTGAATGGTATTGCCTAGGTTTTCTTCTAGGGTTTTTATGGTGTTAGGTCTTATGTTTAAATCTTTAATCCATCTGTAGTTAATTTGTGTATAAGGTGTAAGGAAGGGGTCCTCAGCTTTCTGCACATGCTAGCCAGTTTTCCAACACCATTTATTAAACAGGGAATCCTTTTCCCATTGCTTTTGTCAAAGATGAGATAGTTGTAGATGTGTGGCATCACTTCCAAGCCTCTGTTCTGTTCCATTGGTCTATATTTCTGGTTTTTTTGTACCAGTACCATGCTGTTTTGATTACTATAGTCTTGTAGTTTAGTTTGACATCAGGTAGCATGATGCCTCCTGCTTTATTCTTTTTGCTTAGGGTTGTCTTGGCTATGTGGGCTCTTTTTTGGTTCCATATGAAGTTTAAAGTGTTTTTTTCCAGTTCTATGAAGGTCAATGGTAGCTTGATGGGGACAGCATTGAATGTATAAATTACTTTGGACAGCATGGCCATTTTCATGATATTGATTCTTCCTAACCATGAGCATGGAATGTTTTTCCTCCTGTTTCTGTCCTCTCTTATTTCCTTGAGCAGTGGTTTGTAGTTTTCCTTGAAGAGGTCCTTCATGTCCTTTGTTAGTTGTATTTCTAGATATTTTATTCTCTTTGTAGCAATTGTAAATGGGAGTTTGCTCATGATTTGGCTCTCTGTTTGTCTGTTATTGGTGTATAGGAATGTTTGTGATTTTTGCATATTAATTTTGTATCCTGAGACTTTGCTGAAGTTGCTTATCATCTTAAGGAGATTCTGGGCTGAGATGATGGGGTCTTCTAAGTATGTAATCATGTCATCTGCAAATAGAGACAATTTGACTTCCTCCTTTCCTATTTGAATACCCTTTGTTTCTTTTTCTTGCCTGATTGCTCTGGCTAGAACTTCCAGTACTATACTGAATAGGAGTGGGGAGAGAGGGCATCCTTGTCTAGTGCCAGTTTTCAAAGGGAATGCTTCCAGTTTTTGCCCATTGAGTATGATATTGGCTGTGGGTCTGTCATAAATAGCTTTTATTATTTTGAGATATGTTCCATGGATACCTAGTTTATTATTAAGAATTTTTAGCATAAAGCAGCTTATGTACGTCTACTAAACTTATTTCTTTAATTTTGCTTCCAATTCTCATCAATTGCCATGGCTGTAATTGGGCTATAATGTCAAGTTTTGGGTTCTTGTCTTCTCCCAATTGGTCTGTGTAGTCCCTGCTATCCTGTTGCCCATCACTGTATTTGAAAGGCCATCTGCTATGTTTTTAAAATAACATTTTATTACAAGTTACATATTTACTGTAGAAAAATTTACAGTCTCTTTCTCTATATATAAAAGAAGAAGAAAATCACCTGTAATGATATCATTGGAGACAACCACTGGGGATATTCTGGTGCAGGGATTTTCACATCATCTTTGCAAGCATGTATGTGTATGGCACAATATATTCGAGTGAAGGTTTTTGAATGAAACTTGGCTCACTTTATGCATACTTTATTGTGGCCTGTGTTTTTTGTTCAATAATATGATGTGACTTTGTCTTCAAGTCATTAAACATCTTCCTTCGACAATGATGATTTCCTCAGGTGGACGTCAGAATTATTCTGGGTATTGTCATTAATATGGCTCTCTAGGCACTTCACTGCAGAGAATAAATTGAATGTCTGGATCACAGCATCTTCTCACATGATTTGAGTTTTTATTCATTCAGTACCCTGTTGCTGAAAATGGAGGCTTTTAAAAATGGTTTCCTGTTGTAGATAAGAAAAATGTGTTTCTATCTGCATACATGAGCTATTGTGGATATATTCTGGAAACTGGATCAGTGAGCCAAGGAACCTTTATCATACCTGATGCAAATTCTCACTGATACCCCAGAAAGGAAAGACTGGTGAGCACTCCACAGCAGGGACTGGCAATGCCCATCTGCCCACAGCTTAGCCAGCACTGTGTGTTAAATGTTCCTCCTGTCTTCCAGTTTTAGAGGTTAAGTCACTTCCTCACTTATTCATCAGGTCTGTTTTGCTCAACTGCTCTGGGCTACGCTCATTCAGGTCATGGAGCCTCCATGGTGACTCAAGACAGACACAGGCCCTGGTCTTGTGCTGCTCAGCTTTGTGGGAGAGTTCACTTGTCCCTTGGAATCTACAGGGGTTTGGTTCCAGGATTCTCTGTGGACATCAAAATCTGCAGATGCTCAAGTCCCTTATATAAATGGTGTAGTATTTGCACATAATGTATGCATATCCTCCCATATATAGATGCTTTTCAACTTATGGTAGGAAATTACTTACCCATTGTAAGTGGAAAATTTCAGTTAGTCAAAAATGTACTTAATAATACACTGATAAAGCCGTGGTTTATTCTGAGTAAACATGGTTATATCATAGTTGGGCTCAGTCAGTTCAGGATCTCCCTCTCTCCATCTTTTCTCTGGGAAGGTGTGGGGCTGATGCATCTGGTTTCTAGCCCATAATCTCCCTCCCTCACAGACCTCTGGAGAAATGTCCATAGTAATTTGGTCATTGCAAATTGATGGGTGGATGGACAGATGGATGGAAGGAAGAGGAGGAGATGGCTCAGACCAGTTATGTCAAAAGCACCGAGGGCTTCCCCACAAACCCCACTCAGGGTTGCCTGGGACGGTATTAATCATCTTCTCTCCCAGTCAGTTCCTCTCCTGGCCAGACTTAGAGAGGTGAAGACCGATGTCACACCAAGTACAGCCTCACTGTCACATGAAACATCTTGGGCAAATCAGCACAGCAAAGAGAAAAGTCAGACACTGGTTTCTCCCCTAGTTACTATGAAGGAGCCCCAGGGAGGATTTGAAAAATGAACAATAGAGAGTTAAGTGGGTGAACCACTAAGTTCTTTTTTTAACAAATGGGTAGAAATGAGATGAATTGAAATAGAGTGATATCCCTGGTGGTGTCTGAGGAGTGGAGACACTGTAGATGCAGGTAGAGAATGATTCAGGCTGTAGATTATAGTCTTGGCTGCACATAGGCGTCACCTGGGGAGATTTAACAATTCGGATTTCCTAACTGCCGCAACCCAATTACATCAGGATCTGTGAAAATGAGGCCAGGCAGAATCCAGTCATTGCAAAGCTTCCCGGATTATTCCAGTGGGTAGCCTCTTTGAGAACCACTAGTTTAAAGTGCCTTCTCATTGGGATCTGGGGGTTTCTTCCCCACCCAGGCCTCGGTGCAAGGTGGATGGGGTATGGGTGAATCTTGGGGGAAGTCTACAGCTCTCCCGCTGCTGCTCCAGAGGCATCCTTCTTTCCTCCTTCGTCTTCAAAGCCATGGTCTCTGTTAACAGAGAACCTGGAAAATACCCTCTTCTTGGTGCTGAGTTCTCATTAGCTGAAGTCCTGGATGGGCCTAGAGTGACATTTGTTGGTTGGACATTCAGCGTCTACATTATTCTTCCACATCTGGGTCTACGTCTGCATTCCCTGCCAGATCCTCTCCCCCAGTCCAGGGCTCCAGATGTGCCTTTGCTCCGGGCTCCAGGAACGGGTGGGTCCTGCATCCTAGCCTGGATCATTCAGATCTTCCATGAGGGCCACACTGACCAGTTCAGGAATGAGCATGCAATTTAAGCCAGGACTCTGGCATCCAAAGAGAGGAAACTGATCTGCTTGAATGGCTGAGGAAAGGTGATGGACCTTTCTTGAGACTTTTGAATCATAAACTGGGGGACGTTAAGGTTGGAGGTACTGGACAGAGCTGCTCTGAGCTGGTTCTGCCCATCCAACTCTGGTTTCTGTGCAAATCATGCCGCATCTCCTCTTGGGGCTCAGTTCACTTGGAAGGACCTTAAAGAACGTCAGCGTGGAGCCAGGTGGCCTGGTTCAAATTCTGGCTCTGCCACTCATGAGCTGTATAACCTTAGGCAAGCTACTGATCTGTGCCTGCCTCAGTATGCTCCTCTACAGTATGGGAACCATGATTGTACTAGGTTCATTAAGCTGTCTTTACTCCTGAGGCTAGACTGAGGGTTAAATGGGGAGATCAGAGTGGAAGGTAATTACAGACACACTGAGCCTCCTGTCAGTGTCAGCTCTTGCTATGGCAACAACTTTTGTACCTCGAGGGTTTGCGTCCTCCTACCTTGGGGCCGTTGTACCTGTTGGTCCCACTACCCAGAATGCTATATCCTTTGATTGCATGTCCTTCAAATGTTAGCTCCTAAAGCCTCATTTTATGTTGCCAAACTCCCTGTAATTTTCCATCCTGATTCTATGGTTTGTAATTGTGTGTTTTTAGAGTAGTTATGCCTCTTCTGTATCCTTCTCTAGACTGAACTTGAGGGCAGGGATGAGTCTGTATTGCTGTGGCTTCTGTCTTCAGTACCAACAAAAGAGCCCAGTACATCAGAAAATACATGTTGAATGAATGAACAAATAGAATGGTCTGGCCATTCAGGGGCAACTTCTTCACTGGGAAACATTAGGGACACGTTGCCAACTATTACTCAAACGCCGTTGCTCATGACACAAAGGGTCCCGACAGAGGCAGGAGCCTGGCCGGGGTCTACCCAACTCCAGTCTCTTTACACACCATGCTGCATCTCCTCTTTGGGTTCAAGTCACTCCGAGACATCATCCAACGTCCCAGAGGTTCTAGGGCTGAGGGACGCCATCAATACTTCCTCCCTGGCCTTCAAGGATGAAGCAGGGAGGCATTTAAGACACCCCTTCAGCCTGTGGTGGGCTTGGCATGTGGATGGGGTCTGTATTCTTGGTCCCCTGACCAGGAGGGTACTCACTGCTGGACTTCAACGCCCGCAACTAGCCACAGAGCTCCAGTGAGGTCCATGTCAGGCACTTGGGCCAACTCAAACACACGGCGGGGGTAGGAAATGGGCTTTAATAAGCACATAATTATCCTTAAAGGGGCCTGTGTCCTGTTCCCTTGCGAACATACTCGTACAGTATGAGCTTTTAAATGAAAACTGAGGTGAGTATCATTCCGCACTAAGATCATGCATAAGAAATGTGAAGGTGGAGATGGTGCTGAAGGGCTTTGGGTATTTATGATGCAAGGTAATTGCAATGCTGTTTCATGAAACCATTTTCTTCTTGAAAGCTGAAATTAGACTTTGCTGTCTTTAGAGATTCTTACTGCATTTCTAATTCATGGTGAACCATTTCTCAGTTCTCTGCTCCACTGAGAGCATTAGGGACAGTTAAGCTTTTGGGAGCAGAGATACTGTAACGGGATAGTCTAGTTCCCAAGCTGGTCCTATGGTGGGCAGCCTTGGAAGCGTCTGAAGTCTAGTGCGAAGGACGAGGGTGGCAGTCCTGCCGTGGCTGCGATGTTAGTCAGTAAGGACTGCAGGAGGGTCTCCCACTTCCTGAGGAACCAGAGTCCGAGGCTGTGTTGCACTGACAAGCTATGGCCTCTGCCAGGGACAAGTCATGGTTCTTTGAGTTCAAGTTGCAGACTGGACTCTGGACCCTGATAAGCATCAGAAAACTTGGAAACACTTAGAAATGTAATGAATTTTCACTCTGAACTTTGATTCTTTGCTCTTGTTCTGACAGCCTGTGCATGCAGTGTACAGGAAAGGGGAGGAGGGAGCTTGGCTTAGAGTGGGCTCTCTGCGTCCTCGCCCATTCTGGTTGGGTGTTCCCCTTGGGGTCCTGGCAGAAGACACCACCAACCAGGGACAGCTTCTTCTACAGCGCCACCTTGCTGAATGATCCACAGCTTCATGAGTGTGGGCCCGCAGCAGGGAGGGCACACCCAAGTCACTTTAAAGGCGAAGGACAGAAAAGATTCCCAGGAAAGAGAGTCAAGGTGCAGCATCACTTTCCACCCCCCTTTTCATGAACAGCCTGTGAGAGTCCTGGGCTTCATCTTTCCTCGGACTTCTTCAGGATGGATGTGGCAAACAAGTCCTCCCTCATCTACCACCAGCTCCACTCTGGTTCCTGGAGATGCCTGAGGCATCCACCCCATCTCAGGGCTTCTCTACAGCGCAGCTCAGCAGTTATGACATCCCAATTAAGCTCCACTTCCAGTAATGGGAGGGCGTTTAAGGACTTAGCAGCAGGATGTAACCTGGGAAGATTTATGAAGCAAGTCAAGGAGGAACGTCTGTGTAAGCACCTTCATTAAATCTAAGAGATGAAGGCTTCACTACAAGGTATTTATTCACCCGTGGAGCTGGAAAAGAAATCGACTCAGGAGGGTTATTTTATTTAAACATCTTGATGTTCTTCTCCATGGAAGATGGAAGGATGACGATTTAGAATGTGAAATGCTGTATAAAGGCAGGGTAACACTAGCTCAACAAAGCCCTCATCCCTCCCTTAGGACCAAGCGCCAAAACCAAATGGATTGCCCTTCTCTACCCCACACCCCAGTGTCCAAACATGCTTCTCCCAGAGCATCTGGCCTCAGGTTAGAAGGAATACTGGGCTCATGTATGGTCCTTCAATCTTGTATCTGAGCCTGGGTCCAGAGTAAGCCCTTGTATGTGTTACATGTGTGTCACCTGTGTGAGTGGCCTGTGCCTTACCTGTCTGGTTCCCATGTGAATTGCCTATGGGTGTGACTGGACTGCCACACTGTGTTACATGGGTATGGCTTCCATGCATAACGCTGTGTGTCAGCTGTGAGTGCCATGTGTGTGCTGTTTCCTTGTGTTGTATGTGCCGCCTGTGAGTGCTTCCTGTGCACTGCAGTCTGGATGTTATCTTTGTGTGTGCTTAGTTACATTTATGCTGATGCATGTTAAATCTGTGTTACCTGACCACACGCTCCCTGTGCCACTTGGTGTGTGTGCGTGTGTGATCTCTGTATGTGTACCACCTGGATGTACTTCTTTCGGTGTCTTCTCATGTATTATTCCTGTTAACTCTAAGTCACTGAATTTGCTGCCTGCGTGTGCCCCGCTTGTGTGCAGTCTGCGTGGGTCACTCGTGTGGTGTGTCACTGTTACAGTGTGGGCTTCTGCGTGTGGTCGACAGCGCTGTGTCCGTGCTGCCCGTGCTACTGAAGGTAGCACCATCTTCACGTGTCACTTGCGTGTGTAGGTGCTTATTCGTGGGGCGATGGGAGTCTGCTTTGCTGTCCTGTGTCACCTGTCCGGGCAGGCTGCTGGGTGTGGTTCCTGTGCGTGTCCCCTGTGACGGGTGTGTGCCAGCCCGTGTTTGCTGGGCCTCTGCTGTGTGTGAAGTTCCGTATGTTCGTCTCCCGAGTTTGCGGGTTCCTCGCCTACACTGGCTGTACGGCGGTGTGTGTCGTGGGCCTCGCCCGCGGGCTTTGCTGTCACAGTTAGAACCCCGACGTGATGTCTGGGTTTCATCCAGCTGTGGGGCCTCGCGAATACTCACGTGCTCCACCCTTCCCTCCACTGTGGCGCGAGGGCGGGCAGAGACGAGGGCCGGCAGGCGACTACTGGGAACTCCGGGTCCCCAAGCTGCTTCCGACAGGGTCCTCCGGGTCACGGGGAGAGCCGGCCGCCGTCCTCGCCGGCACCGGGACCGCCTCTCTTCCCCTGGCCCTGGGCGCCTCCTTCCGCTGGCCGGGACCCTCGGGAGGGAGTCCCAGCCACTTGCCCTCCAAGCAGGGGCCGCCCAGAGGCCGGGTCGGGCGCCGCTGCTGCCCAGGTGGCGGGTGTCGTGGGCCTTCTGCGGACTCCGCCCCACGCCGACCGAGGTGGGGACGGCGGGCTCCGCGGGTCTGGGGCTGGGTCGAGGCACGGTCGGCCTAGGGCCACCTGCGCTCTTCTGAGGCCCCTCGTGCTCCTGGTGCCCGCGCCTCCGGCTCCGTTCACAGCCAGGGAAACTGAGGCAGTGAGTCCAGGCTCAGGACTGCGGAGGGGGAAGGGGTGGGATCCGGGCTCTGGATCCTGATCCCGCCTTGTGAGGATGAGAACGCCTCGGGCTGGAAGCCACCGGAACCCTCGAATGAGCTCAAGGAGGAGACCTGGCCTTGGCAGTGCTGCAGAGCAGGCCTGGCTGCAGGCTCGGCTGGATCCAGGGCTCCAGTGATTTCTTAAAATCTCAATTCTGGGCCTTCAGCTGCTCTGGCTGCACTAACGACCCAATGTAGGGCCTGCGCCCCTGAGCGTCCCCATGAATAGGACAAGACGGCGGCTACAGTCCTGTCCGGTTCCTCTCACGCAAGAGGCTCTCCCTCGCTCCCTGGGCAAGTCCTGACATGCACTCTGATTGGACTGGCTGGGCCATGTGGCCAGCCCTGCACCAATCACAGGTACAGAGTACGACCACTGGAAAGTGTAAGAGCCTTTCCCATTGGCCAGGGCGCAAACCCTGATGCTCACTCTGATTGGACTTGCACAGGCCACGTGACCAGTCCTGCACCAATCGCAAAGCCAGAGTAAGGGGCTTCCAACCACACCCGACCGCAGGCGTCTCCATGGACCGAGAGCGTTGATGGAGGTTCCAGGGTCCCAGCCGGAGCTGGGCGGGCTCCTGAGTGAAACTCGGGTGGTCCTGGAAGGAGGGGAGGAAGCCCTTGTCTGCAGTCTGTTCCCCGAGACCCCACGCTGGGGACTGGGAAGGCTGCACTCAGCCTCCTCACGCCTGCCCGAGCACCGCGTTCAGGCGCCGGGACGGTCCCGGGGGCGGGGGGCTCGGCGCCCCTCATCCTGCCTCCTCCAGGCCTGCGGGTCCCCGGCGGCCCGTGCCTCTCAGGGACAGCCTGTCAGGAGTGGGCGTTGAGCCCCAGTCATCCGCGCCAGGACCCGGGCTCTGCGGCCGAGTGCACAGCACGCCGAGCTCTGGAGGTCTGGGAGTTCCAGATGGGTCCGGAATTTCTAATTATCCGATTCGTGAACTCGGAAGCCGGCATCATGCGCAGACGTCCCGAGCTGTCAGCTGCAGATACGCACGTGTGCGCCAACGGGAGGCTCCAGGCTGGGACTTCCGCCGGATCTGGAAGGGAGCAGCGTAACCTGAGGACACCCGGAGCCCCTGCGTCACTCGGGGAAAATGACGAGAGACTGGTGGGAACGTCTCCTAGAAACAAGGCCTAAGATGGGGCGACAAAAGCCCCACGGCTGCGTCCAGACGGGGAGCACTCGCCCGTGCTGATAGGCCTGTCCCATGGTGGAGGAGGGCCCAGACCCCCGGCCAGGCGGGCCGCCCTCGGTGCCGGAGGAGAGGGGTAATCCATGTCAGCAGCTCAGGAGCCGGAATCTGAAAAGACCAAGGCTGAGCCCTGCACAGCACCCAGACCTCCATGTGCCTCCGGAAATATCCGATGCTAGGCCTTCCTTGAGATATTCCTCGACTTCAAGGCTCTTCTCCCCTGGGCTCCTGGAAGCTGTCCCAGACCCCTAGTCACCCCTGCTGCTCCCTCGTCTCTGTCCCCATAATGCAGAGTGTGGCCCCACTGGAGGGATTGTTTTCCCCGCTGTGTTGGAGTCAGTCGCCCCCACCTGGAAGAATGGGATTGCTGAACTGAGGCATCATGGGTCATTTCCATCCCAGAGCATTTGATTTGCGTGGTGAGTCTCCAGAACCCACTCCCTCTGACACTCGGGCAGCAGCAGCAGCAGGGGCCCTGCAGTAGTTACAGTGAGCAGAGAATCCCTGTGAATCTGCCCCGGGTGCATGGCACAGGGAGGAAATCAATAGTGGCCTTTTAAGCCCTGGAGATTTGGGGGTTGCTTGTTACTGTTTGAAACCTTTGCTCTGCATGGATTAGCCAAAGGCAGCTCTTGTAATAGAACAGGGGTCTTGGACGGCAGTCAGACACAGGCTCCTTTCCAGCCTCATTCGGCTGGTCCGTTGAACAGGTCCAGCTGTTGCCTTCCAGGGCCCAGAGCTGTAACCTTTATCCCCTATAACAGCCTCTTCTGCAAACATTAGTGTTCATTCGTTATTTGCACCTGGTGCATCTGTTTTCATTCTGATTTATTCTTATTATTTCCAACTACTTTTTAAATATTTTATTTCTATTTTGTTTCAATTCCTCATGTTTATGCCATAGAATTGCGGTTTCATTCTAGCTTTGCTGTCCATTAATCTCTCCTCTTGGCTCTCAGATGGGTTTTCAAAGCTCATGAACATGGATTAGAGCATCTCTAATGAGTTATCACCTCTGAGTGGAGAGTTCACAGTTTATAGATAGGGGATCTTAGGCTCAGAGAGAGTGCTCCCTTCAATTGTCAGACCTGTACTTGCATCAGTAAGCCTGGGGAGCAGGTACCCAACTGCTTCATTAATTTAAAAGCTTAGAAAAACCAATCTTATAGCACTGGTTGGTGCTGTATGAATTTAAAAGAAGACATACACATTTAAAGGTATACACAGTAGAAATAAGAGATTAAATAAAACAAATATTCAGAATCACGTTCAGACATTACACAGAACCATTCCACATCTGCCACTGGTCAGTGTCTACACTTATAAGTTAACATGACTGGTTTCCATTAATCACTGGGATGGTGCACACTCCCTGACTAGCGTGATCGCATGAAAATCTATACCACAGACTCAGAGGAACAGGCCTCAGACAGATGTGTGGAAATGACCCACGCTGGTGAGAGTTAGCTGTGTGTTGGGAGCACCAGGCACTCATGCCTTGCCTGGTCTCAGTGAATCCTCACACTGGCCTTTAGCACAGGTATGATGTGATTCGTATTTGCAGATGAAGAATCTAAGGTCCAGAGTTGGCCATCTTGTATTTAATGGCAAAGACAGGACAGGTCTCTACTAGTACATATGACAAGGATACTGTGATTAGTGGGTACACATAATTGGAAAAGGGGACACTGTGGGAACCATGAGGATGATATTGAATGGGTGTGGTTCACCCCATTCACCCTCAGCAGGGTGGGATCACTGTTAATCTCCTGGACCTTGTTGAAGCCGCATTTATCATCCAACAGCTATTCACTGAGCACCTATCACATGCTAGGGAATGTTCTAGAAAGTGGGGATGAGACACTGAGCAGGTTCGACATGGTTCCTGCCCCAATGGAATTAATGTTATGGGGACAGAATCATGGACACTGATTCCAGGTGGTGATGGTGTTCTGAGTGATGCAGGGTAGTGGTAGGGTGTGTGTCTGTGCATGTGTAAGTGTGTAGATGTGCACTTATGTGCAAATGTTCATGCAGTTTGTGGACTTGGAAGGATTGTGTTTGTAAGTGTGGAGGTGTGTGCAGGTATACAGGTATGAGTGCGTAGGTGTTTGTGTTTTCGTGTGTGTGTACATGCATGCTAATTTAGAAAGAGTGATCAAGGGGAACGTTCCTAGATGTCACAGCCAAGCTGAGGTGTTGGGGAAAAGTGTTACAAGAACAAGAGAGCTAAGGTTGGAGTGTGGGGAAGAGAAACTTTCATTAGAGATGTGGGAAGCAATGTAGGTGGGGCAGGTCCCATGAGGAGCAGCAGCCTGAAGTAAGGGGTTTGGGTTTCTATTCTGATTCCCATGAGAAGCCCTCCGGATTATTTCGTCAAAGCCCCATTTATTGAGGGTAATTGATATGTAATAATCTGTACAGACTTAAAATGTGTAAGTTTGATGAAGCTTTATAGGGTTTGACACACGTGCACACCCATGAAACCATCATCACAATCAAGGTTGTGAGCATAGCCCAGTACTCTCCCAACCTTCCTCCAGCATGGCAGACAGAAAGTGCTGGCATTTGATACCCTCCAGGAACGGCCTCCCACTGATGACGGGTGGGAATTGCGTGTGAGTACCCCAACTCCCCGTCCTTGGGAGGAGGTAACTCTGAGGCATGTTTTCTCCCTGGATTCTCAGGTTTCCCGGTGGGGACACTTGAAAACAGATTCTTCACTAACTGCCTCCGCATCCCGCTCTGCTCCCCCTTATCTCACCGTTGTTTCCTGGGGTCACTTATCAAATACTTCTTGTCCTGAATCTTTGTCTCAGGCCTGCTTGTGCAAGATGACATATTAGAGGTAGACCTTGGAGGACCCCCAGGAGATTAGGTGTGGGGCGTGAGGTGATGAGGGAGGTAATGAATGAAGTCTACAGTTTTTGGCCTGAACATGAAGGCAGCACTGCTGTAGAATCACGGGTTTTATAAAAGGAAAACATTCCAGAATTGGGAAAATACCGGTGAAACCTTGAGAGTCACATTATCTAAACTCTTCATTGGCAGCCCCGGAATGATGGGCTGTGAATTTTTACCATCGTTTCAACAGCCCCAAACTGCAGATGTCTTCTGTGGGTCTTTTCAACCCTGCCTTACAGCAGAATCTCTTTCTATCATCTGTTGTCAGTGGAATATTCGAATAACTTCCAATGAGCAGCATTTGTGTGTAAAATGTCCAGACACTGTCCCCAAAATAATTTCATTAGCCACCTCGTTTTCAGTCACACATGACTTTATGAAAAGGTTCCTCTTGGGAATTAAGTCTTCATGCTTGGTTTGCACCTGATGGTAAATTCATTGCAGAATTTAGTTAAATTTATTTCAGTGCTTTCTGAGTTAGCAGAGTGTGCTTCTAACTAGCAAATGGATTTCTTCAGCTTTACCTTCGACCATACCTGAGAATTGTCAAAGGTGTTCCGGGTAATAGACAGCTCATACTGCGATTGTTTCTCTAATGGAATGTGTCAAAGGTGAAGTTAGCACAGTCGGTAGGCAGGAGTGGGAGGGGAAGAGCCTGGGGGTCAGTCCACAGCCCCCTCCCATACCCACCTGCTGCTCCGAGCAACCCTTGATTCAAGCCCACGATGGTGTTTTTGGCAGAACAGTGGCCCCAAATGTGCCATGTCCTAATCTCTGCAGTCTGTGAGTATGTCACCTCACATAGAATAAAGGCCTTTGCAGATGCAATTAGGGGTTTGGACCTTGAGATAGGGAGAGCATCCTGGGTTGTCCAGGTAAGCCCAGTATCATCACGAGTCCCTACAATAGGATACTCTTCCCCAGCTGGGTCAGAGAGATGAGCCAGAAGCAAGAGAGATTCAGTCTGAGAGAGCCTCACCCTACTGCTGGCTTGCAAGGTAGAGGAGGGTGCCAAGGCCTGCACATGGCCCGTAGAAGTTGGGAAGGTGCTGAGCCAGCCAGCCAGCCAGCCAGCGAGGGAATGGGTCTCATAAACACAAGGAACTGAGTTCTGCCAGCACCCCAAGTGCACCAGCCAATGATCCTCCCCTAGGGTCTCCAGAAAGGAGCACAGCCTGCGAACACCTTGATGTTAGTCCAGTGAGGTCCACGTCAGACTTCTGACCTACAGAACTGAGAGAAAATAGATTTGTGTTTTCAGGTCTCTAAGTGTGTGCTGATTTGTTAGGGCAGCAGCGGGAATGGAATACACGTGGTTATGGTTCTGGGAGGAAAGGGGAGCGGACCTGCAGCTCGCAGAGACCGGAAGGCTGCTCCACCCGAGGCAGGTGTGTACGTGCAAGCTACTGGGTGGGAGAGCTGACCTTAGGACGGAGAACAGAAACAACTGTGGTGAGAAGGTGCGTCCAGCTGCCAGGAGGGAACGCTGGCAGTGTTCACCCGTATCCTGAAAGGTGGAACAGGGTGAGTCGGCCCCAAACCACCTCCACCGTGAACCGGCATCCTGAGAGCTGATCACCCACTTGGCAGAGCGCTGACCCTGCCATTTGGTTAGCCGACTTGGCAGAGGACCAACAGAACGACTTCCTAGCAATGCTGGGGCAGAGACAGGTTTGGAAGGTGTGTGATCTGCTGAAGTGTTCTTCTTTTCTATTGAGAATGTCGTGTTTGTGCCGTGTGTCCTAACTGTGAAATGACACATGGAAAGATTGATTTTGCTGAGAAACTGGTCTTTGCTTGCTGTGATCTTATACTTTTGAAAGGTTCTCAGGGAGGGGGTCATTTTTTCTTTTGCTGGCAGACTGAATCACACACTATTATTTATAGAGCGGTTGGGTGATTTCTCTCAGCTTCCCTGGTGATGACTGGCTGTGCCAGCTCTGGTATGGTCCTAGAACATTGTCTGTGACTGTGGCAGGTGATGGCTTCCTGGAAAGAGACCACATTGAGTTCTCATGATGATATGCAGCCGGCGTATAAGTCTGCGTCCCTGACAAGGACTTGGCGGAGTGGTTCTGGGAAGCTGGGCCTGCCTACACATCCTGATGTTCCTTCTTTCACCTGATCTTAAGAGTGTGTATTGTGGGCCAGGCCCCCTGGGTGCTGGGTGTGAGCATCAGTGGGAAGACCAAGTCCTGTAAACCAGCTCACATATCAGACACTTGGGGAGAAGGGAAGGAGGGTGTGGCACGATGACATTGCCACATCTGATGAAATTGCCCGTCTGAATACCAGGACGGGGAGGTATTTTATTTTGACTGTCCCAGTGTTATAAGTTAGGTTCTACAGTGGACTGAATGTGTCTCTTTAATAAGTTAAAATCCTAACACCACCATGGGGATGATATTAGGAGGTGGGGCCTTTAGAGGAAGTGATGAGGTCTTGCAGGTGGAATCCTCATGAATGGCATTAGTGCCCTTATTAAAGAGGCCCCAGGAAGCCTCCACCATGCAAGGAAATGGCAAGAAGTCTGCTGTCTGCAGCCTGGTACAGCCCTCACCCTGCTGCACCCTCATCTCCCCATAGAGCCCTCAGCCTGCTGGCACCCTCATCTCCCCATAGAGCCCTCACCCTGCTGCACCCTCATCTCCCCATAGAGCCCTCACCCTGCTGCACCCTCATCTCCCCATAGAGCCCTCACCCTGCTGCACCCTCATCTCCCCATAGAGCCCTCACCCTGCTGCACCCTCATCTCCCCATAGAGCCCTCAGCCTGCTGGCACCCTCATCTCCCCATTGAGCCCTCACCCTGCTGGCACCCTCATCTCCCCATAGAGCCCTCACCCTGCTGCACCCTCATCTCCCCATAGAGCCCTCACCCTGCTGCACCCTCATCTCCCCATAGAGCCCTCACCCTGCTGCACCCTCATCTCCCCACAGAGCCCTCACCCTGCTGCACCCTCATCTCCCCACAGAGCCCTCACCCTGCTGCACCCTCATCTCCCCACAGAGCCCTCACCCTGCTGCACCCTCATCTCCCCACAGAGCCCTCACCCTGCTGCACCCTCATCTCCCCACAGAGCCCTCACCCTGCTGCACCCTCATCTCCCCACAGAGCCCTCACCCTGCTGCACCCTCATCTCCCCACAGAGCCCTCAGCCTGCTGGCACCCTCATCTCCCCACAGAGCCCTCAGCCTGCTGGCACCCTCATCTCCCCACAGAGCCCTCAGCCTGCTGGCACCCTCATCTCCCCACAGAGCCCTCACCCTGCTGCACCCTCATCTCCCCACAGAGCCCTCAGCCTGCTGCACCCTCATCTCCCCACAGAGCCCTCAGCCTGCTGGCACCCTCATCTCCCCATAGAGCCCTCACCCTGCTGCACCCTCATCTCCCCATAGAGCCCTCACCCTGCTGCACCCTCATCTCCCCATAGAGCCCTCAGCCTGCTGGCACCCTCATCTCCCCATAGAGCCCTCACCCTGCTGGCACCCTCATCTCCCCATAGAGCCCTCACCCTGCTGCACCCTCATCTCCCCATAGAGCCCTCACCCTGCTGGCACCCTCATCTCCCCATAGAGCCCTCACCCTGCTGCACCCTCATCTCCCCATAGAGCCCTCACCCTGCTGCACCCTCATCTCCCCACAGAGCCCTCACCCTGCTGGCACCCTCATCTCCCCACAGAGCCCTCACCCTGCTGCACCCTCATCTCCCCACAGAGCCCTCACCCTGCTGCACCCTCATCTCCCCACAGAGCCCTCACCCTGCTGCACCCTCATCTCCCCACAGAGCCCTCACCCTGCTGCACCCTCATCTCCCCACAGAGCCCTCAGCCTGCTGGCACCCTCATCTCCCCACAGAGCCCTCAGCCTGCTGGCACCCTCATCTCCCCACAGAGCCCTCAGCCTGCTGGCACCCTCATCTCCCCACAGAGCCCTCACCCTGCTGCACCCTCATCTCCCCACAGAGCCCTCACCCTGCTGCACCCTCATCTCCCCACAGAGCCCTCACCCTGCTGCACCCTCATCTCCCCACAGAGCCCTCACCCTGCTGCACCCTCATCTCCCCATAGAGCCCTCACCCTGCTGCACCCTCATAATGAGAAGGATGAGAGAATATTTAATAAAAGCCCTCAAACGCAGTGGTTTATTCACAGACACCTTGGAGCAAGGCATGGCAAATTCAATAGTCATTTCTACCTCCGTTACTGCAGAGTCCATCCTGTGAA
Organism: Callithrix jacchus; assembly: GCF_049354715.1. Lineage (NCBI taxonomy): Eukaryota > Metazoa > Chordata > Mammalia > Primates > Cebidae > Callithrix > Callithrix jacchus. The sequence goes on along the minus strand of NC_133510.1, from coordinate 134,675,854 downwards.
GACAAAGTTAATAACCACAGCATTTATTGTGCACCTACTGTGTGGCAGGCCTTGTGCTAAAGGCCTTAGATGGATTGTCTCATCTAATTCTCATCTAGCGAGGCACCTACTGTTAGCATCCACATTTTACTTCGCAGGAAACTGAGGCAGAGAGGTTGCAGAGTTGACAAAGTCCATGCATCCGGTGAAGGAACGTGGCACAGTGGGCTGGTGACACACAATATGCAGGGGCTCTAAAAACACGGACAGTGCAGTTGAGCCACACGGTTACACGCAGGGATCGGGTTACACGCAGGGATCGGGTTACACGCAGGGATCGCGTTACACGCAGGGATCGGGTTACACGCAGGGATCGGGTTACACGCAGGGATCGGGTTACACGCAGGGATCAGGTTACACGCAGGGCCTCTGAGCAGCGCCCTCCGCCTGGCAGTGCAGCAGACTGCAGTGTTTCGCTTCCGTTTTCTGTCCAGTTTCAGATGAAGTCTCTTCCTTTTTGTAGGGCCATTTTGAATGAAAAACTTAATTTAAACATCAAGACCAGTTTCCAAATGGTGAGATGTTCACCCCTGGAGAGACAGATGAGGGGCTAGACCCCTGTACCTCAGCTCCTCTCCATTTGGGGGTTAGGCTCCTTGCCTTGAATTAGCTGAATAGTTGAAATTACATGCTCTCTCTCTCCCGCTGTTTCTGGGTATACACATTTGGACTTAGGAATCACGGGAGTGTGGCAGGGTCCTACTGTGTACCGTATAGTAATAGCTCAGTAGAGGCTTCCTCGGTCGATACTCACGTTGCAAATCCCCCACGCAGACCTTTTGTTCCTGTGCACATGCTGACCGCAGCCCAGGGCCTGCTGAGCATGTGTGGGGTCAGTCCCTCTCCGTTCCCACCCACGTCTGTTCCGACCCGGGCCGGTACTGGTTGGCCAGGAGTCAGTGTGTCCAGTTCCTAGCCTGCTTATACAGTTGTGTGTGTGCCTGAATTTAGGTGCCTTGATAAAGCATCGTAAGTCAGTGAGGTAAGAGGGTTACTGCCCAGAAATCTGAATTGAAAGCAGTAGGTTTCCTTAATGGGCATACTAATAGGAATTCGTTCATATTAAGTGTACTTGAAGCGATGGTCGAGAACTAGGTACAGTTATTGGAGGATTTTGTCCTGGAATTACAGGATTCGTTCCTTCCTTAAAAACAAGAACAGACCCCTAAAACGGTGACTGTGGCTGTGGTTGATGGACGAGAAGACGAGTGGGCCTCCAGTTAGGATCCCACGCTGAAAACACTGGCAGACAATTGCACGTTTCCATGCACTGTGTGAAGATATTTTTAAGAGGTGTAGATCTTATTTTTGGCATGATTTGCCGCCTTGCCCAACTTTATTCAGTTAACCACCTAAAGAGATGTCTGTTCTGATGTTCAGGTCATGGGTATGAAGTCTTAGTTTTAGGAACTGAGATTCGGCTGTCCTTTAGGCTTTGAGCTTTAATTCTGTTAAGCTCAACATGGGTGACTTCTGACCCCTCCATCATCCCGGTGAAATGGGAAAAGTTCCCTTGTCCCCCTCACGGGGCGTGCGATGGGGGAGTGGCTTGCTTCTCAGTGCCCCGCTGCTCAAACCTCTAGGGGAGCACACAGACTGGCAGGGGTGGGGCTCTGACCCCATGGCAGGGTCTGGGGGTGAATGTTTACAGCTGACCCCAGTGCATGTGTGTGACAGGGGCTCTTTCAGTTTAGCTGTCTCAGTTAGACCCCCGTCTTAGCTCAAGGTCAGAGGGCTTTCTGTATCTCAGGGTTCTTGCCTTGGTGCACCAGAAGAATCAAATCACACGTGGCCTTGGAGAATGAGTGCAAGGTTTTATTGAGTGGAAATAGCTGTCAGTAGATGGGGGAGCCAGAAAGGAGATGGTTCTCCCCAGGAGTTGGGCCGCTCAGGGTCTGGGCTCTCCTCCAGCTGCCCCAGTCCAGCTCTGCATCATTCTGCCAGTCAGCGGCCTGTCGGTGTGTTTTCCTCTCAACGCCCAGCCTCCTGTGTGCTCCTCCACTGATGTGCTCCTCTGACGTGCAGCCACTTCTGTGTCTGCCTTGATAGGGTCTTGGGTCTTTATAGGCACAGGATGGGGGTGGGGCAGGCCAGGGTGGTCTTGGGAAATGCAACATTTGGGCAGGAAATGCCTGTCCTCACCTAGGTCTTTGGGGCCAGGGACCATGCCCTCCTCTACCCAGCACCTCCCCCCTTCTGTATAATTTAAAGGGACCATGCTCTTTCCTTCCCAGCACCTCCCTCCAGTATCACCAAAAGCTCTGCCTTCCCCTTCCCCTGCCATCCCTGGCTTCCATCTTTGTGGCTTCCACCTGCTTCCAGACTTACTTCCCACTCACCTGAGTGATTCTGTAGCTTCCCCTTCTGTCCACTCCCTTCTCTTTCTCTTCCCAACCCCGCCCATTCCATCCTCCACATTCCTGAGACACGGCTCAGTTTACCCAAACCTAGTAAGCGAGTGAGTGCCTGCATGGACAGATGAGGGAGCCCCAGCAGTCCCTCAGCATCCGGCACCACCCCGTGGCTCTGTCCACTGTCGTGCTCTTCAAGTCTGATCCATTCATTGCACACAGAGGAGCCCCTGGATACATCCTGCCAGAGCCAGTGTCCTTCCTGGAGACACACTAGCCAGAGGTCTCCAGTGCATGCAGGAGATGCAGATGGTCGTCCTGCTGTTCCTGAGAGTGGCTGTGGGGACGGACTCACTGTGATCCCACAACAGGCTGCAGCTGAAAGCCCCAGCATGCCCAGCGCCTCTGGCCTCCAGCTTCCTGCCTTCCCTGAATTACTGGGCTCAGTTTTTGAGCATGGGGAAAATGATTTGCTGTTCAAACACGGAAGAGCATTTCCTTCATCCTGCTTCAGGCAGGCAGGCAGGCAGGCAGACAGACCCCAGTCCTGAGACTCCACCCTGGGCACCTGCACCTCCTCCAGCATCCGTGTTTGTTGAGGGGTGGGGCGACCTCACCCCAGAACACCTCCTCCCACCCTTTGAAAGTGGCATGCATGGAGAAGTCCAGCATGGTAGCAGGTACAGTGGATTCTTGTTAAATGCTGGGGCCAAGAACTCTGACCATGCCAGCAGAGAAGGGCCCTGGCAAAGACCTCTGAAGGAGCCACATGCAGATAGTCAGTTAGCAGGGCAGACTCAGCTTCATTTCCAGAACACTCTTTCTGGCAGGAGCCCTGCCTCTGTTTGGGAGATGCCTGGTAGCATCCGTGGACCAGATCCACAGTGTCTGACTGGGCTGGCCTTAGAAAGACATTTTAGAGTCTTGTGTTGAAAGTGGGAGGGCACTGGGGAATCTTCTGGGCAGTTTTCTCAGGGCTGCAGCCTTCAATTTGGGTATCATCTTCTGAAATGACTGGAATGGTCAGGAAAGCTCTCTGTAGAGGTGACATTCAGATTGAGGCCTGGATAGAGATGTGGGGGAAGAATATACTAGACCAAGCCCATGGGGATTGGCCAAGTTCAGGCCCATCTTGTCTGAATTCAGGGTTTGGGTGAAGCTGCTGAGGGTGTTTTGTGGCCTCTTATGGTCCCTGTGAGTGCCTTTCCTATGGGCACACATCTGTCATGGTGCCTCTCACAGTTCCAAGGGGGAAACCAGACTCCATTTCCCAGCATCCCTTGCAGCCAGGCCTCTCATGTGATCTGAGCCCCATCATGTGACCCAGGCTCAACCAATCAGAAACCTCCCATGAGCCTTTTCCTAGGAAAAGAACTAAATGAAGATGGCAGCTGGGTGGATCCCTGTGTGGGTGCTGGGGATGGCGGGCAAGTGGACTCAGTGGGCGTGGGAAGGAAGAAGGTTGATGTCTCCTCCTGGGGCCAGGAGGGCGAGCATTGGGATCATTGAGTGGCCTTCCTTGTAGCAGCCCCTGGTGTGGGCTGGGCATTTGTAGCCATGGAGTCTGCCCCCACTAAGTCTGTCCACATGAAGTGCTTGAACCTTCCTGATGTCCACACGGGCCTCAAGGAATCCGCTTCCTCTGGGTCTTATTGGAAATGCATAGTCTCAGACCCCAGCCCAGACCTGCATTTATTTTTTCAAGCCCCTGGGGATTTATGTGTAATGGAGTTGGAGAAGCACAATCTGTAATGAGCTACTCCTGCTTAATGCAGCTGGAGGGTTGGGCTTCTGTGGTTACAGCAAAGTACCCGATGGTGCAGAAGCCGTGGGAGGGATGTGACCAGGAGTGAGATGATCGGCTTCATCCTTTATCCTGCTGCTGGACTGCAGAGGGGCGAGACAGGAGGCCGGCCCATATCCAGCGGAGGCACACCTATGACGAGACAAACATGCAAAACCTGTGGAAAGACCCAGACACACACACCTGCGGGGGAAACTTAGACACACGTGCATACACACGCAAACCCAGAAACAACCATATACACAGGCGCACAGAACCACAGAGACACAAGCAGGGGTGGGGTGACCTCACCCAGAACGCCTCCTTTCTTGTTTTCCTGGATCTGCAGGAAGGAGCTGAGCCTGCCTGACTTTGGTCCCTCACTTACCACTAGACTTTGAAAGTGAAACTGAATATCCACAACCCCGACCTTGGGGTCCTGGAGAATAGGTCCTGTGAGGAGAGTCACGCTCCAGGCCAGATGAAATGCAGGCGTTCCAGCCTCTGTCAGGGACGGTCACTCGGCCCAGCTGCTGAGGGCTGCAGGTGGATGAGAATCAAATGTTAGTGGGTTTTCAGCTGGGGCTGCTAGACGCAGTGCAGGACCAGGCCCGTGTGCTTGCCGGCACTGGCACTTCTGCCCTCCACAGGACATTGCGGGCTGCCTGCTGTGACCCAGGTTGGCACAATGGGATATGTGCCATTTGTGCAGCAGCAGGGGACTGGGCATAGAGACACGGGACATCAGCCTCTGCCCGTGACCCAGCTGTAAACACAGATTTATACCCAGGCCAAATCTATCCACAAATCCATTTCAAAGGAGCAGAATCGCATTAGAGGGATAGTAATTGTGCAATATATTGCACTTGAAATTGGAATTCTGTGAAATCTCATTATTTATGTCTAGACTAAAAGAGATTGAGTTTTGATTATTTAACTACATTTCCTGTTGCTCTGATGAGGAATGATGCTTCTCTAAGGGCTGACTGTCTCATTCCTGAAGATTGGTGTTTTCAGAGCAGCACCACGAGGGGCTTCTGGAAGTCTCTGGACCTCAGGGTTGGTCTGGAGGGACATTGTGGCTGCCCTGGGCCTGCTTGTCCTCAGGCCCCTTCATCCCCCTTCCCATGAGTCTCTGGGCTCACCCCCGTGGGCCGCATGTTCCAGGTCTGACTGGGCTGATGTCTGCCTGGATTAGCAGTGGGGCTGTGGTGGAGGGGAGGGCAGGAGGACCCTGGGCACCCCTCTCTGCCTGGGCCCCATCTGTAGTGCCCATGTCTTCCCTATGGCTCCAGTCCCCTCTGTGGCCCCTAAGCTGAAGACCGCACCCCCTCCCCTAGCTTCTCTACCCGAGGATCAATGACAGGTTGTCACTGATCTTTGCCTCACAGGCCCTTGTTTGCCTTCGCAGCTTTCCACGCAGATCCTTGCACTGTCCCTTCCTGGCTGAAGCACCTGCAGTGAGCCCTCTTTCCTTGGACCCTGGTGTAGATGCGCCCCTCCCCAGGACACTCAGGCCTCTCCCCCAGCCCGTTTCATCCTCCTCTCATCCTCACACACCTCCCCCCTGCCCTGGTACGAAGACTCCCTGCTGTTCTCCACACAGCCCCAGCACCTTTGCTCCTGCTGCCTGCGTGTCTGGAGTCCCCACTGCGGAAACATCCCCTCTGTGAAGTCCCTGCTCACATGTCATCTCTGAGCTTCCCACCTGAAGCCAGCATCTGCTGGGACCTTCCAGCCTTTTCCTGTCCCGCTGAAGTGCTCAGCAAGAGTGCATCTGTGGTAGTCAAACGTGCTCATTCTTTTATTCATCAATTATTCACCAAGTATTCACTGATATTAATTGTGTGTAAGTCATTGTGATAAAGCAGGGTAATCAAGATTTTTTCCACTGTAGGTGACAGAAATCCCAACTCAAACTGGCTTGAGTAAGGAGGAGAGTTTTTTGACATATAACAATCCATAGGTAGTCAGCTTCAGGCATGGCTGGATCTAGGAGATCAACTTAGACCTCTGAAGGCTGTCTCTTTGCCCTTCTTAGTTCTACTTTTCTTCATGTTAGTGATGGAGCTGCAACAGTGTAATGAGAATTTATTTTCAATTCTAAGTGGCAGAAATCTCTAGAACTGACTTAAACACCATTGTCTGTTGATGCAAATAACCACCCAGGGGTAGTTTATCTTCAGGCATGGCTGGATCCAGGATATCTCCAGAATTCTCTCTTGTTGCCTCTTACTGCGCTTTCCTGTGCATTGGCTGCGTCCTCAGCCAGAATCCCTCACTGTGGTGTCAGGATATCGTCCAGAGGTCGTGAGGCTTGCCTCTCAGCCTCCCAGGAACCCCACTGGAAGAGGAAGTGCTTGATTTCTCCAGTCCTTTAAAATAAGAGTTCCAAAATTTAGTTTCCTTGTCTCCCGAAGGTCTGGTTTGGGTCACACATCCATCTATGTTCCTGTAACTGGCCAGGGAAATGCAGGGTTTTGATTGTGCCTGACACACAGGCCCAATGAGCTGAGCGTACGTTTCAGAGAAGTCAAATACATGTGTGGAAAGAGGGAAAGATGACATATATTCAATTCAAACTCTGGTTTTGAGAAAACTGTAGATTCATGTGCTGTTGTAAGAAGTAATACAGGACCTTCTCAATTTTTACCAGTTTCCCCAGTGGTACCTTCTGGCAAAGCGATGGCCCAACATCACAGCCAGAGCGTCGCCAGTGAGGTCTTGTCAGGTGGCTAAGTGGCAGCTGTCCCCACATCACAGCCAGAGCGTCGCCAGTGAGGTCTTGTCAGGTGGATAAGTGGCAGCTGTCCCCACATCACAGCCAGAGTGTCACCAGTGAGGTCTTGTCAGGTGGATAAGTGGCAGCTGTCCCCACATCACAGCCAGAGTGTCACCAGTGAGGTCTTGTCAGGTGGATAAGTGGCAGCTGTCCCCACATCACAGCCAGAGCGTCGCCAGTGAGGTCTTGTCAAGTGGATAAGTGGAAGCTGTCCCCACATCACAGCCAGAGTGTCACCAGTGAGGTCTTGTCAAGTGGATAAGTGGAAGCTGTCCCCACATCACAGCCAGAGCGTCGCCAGTGAGGTCTTGTCAGGTGGCTAAGTGGCGGCTGTCCCCACATCACAGCCAGAGTGTCACCAGTGAGGTCTTTTCAGGTGGATAAGTGGTGGCTGTCCCCACATCACAGCCAGAGTGTCACCAGTGAGGTCTTTTCAGGTGGATAAGTGGTGGCTGTCCCCACATCACAGCCAGAGTGTCACCAGTGAGGTCTTGTCAGGTGGATAAGTGGTGGCTGTCCCCACATCACAGCCAGAGTGTCACCAGTGAGGTCTTGTCAAGTGGATAAATGGCGGCTGTCCCCACATCACAGCCAGAGTGTCACCAGTGAGGTCTTATCAGGTGGATAAGTGGCAGCTGTCCCTGCCAAAACGTCAGCAGATAGCTCTCAGTCCTGTTTTCAGATGCTCCCTATGCTTCTGTGCGTGCATCCGTGTGTCTGTAAGAACACCGCACAGGGTGGCAGAGGTTCACTACAGAGGCCACAGGTTATAGGGGTTTCATAGGGTGTGGTTAGGTTGGAGGAATTATGCGTTAGCTTTAGAGGGAAAATGTTCTTACATGGGTGTACAACTGAAAATTGTACATCTTAGTTCCCAAGATGGTGGGCTAGGAATGTGCTCATGCATCTCTGTGTAATTAGTATTATTTTTTAAAAATAGAAATAAAATAAAATAAAATGGTGTCCACCTCCCTGAAGGCAGATGTTTGTGACGTGAATGGAAGACAGTGTGTGATTTTATCACGTCTTCTCAGTAGATTGCTGGAAAAATGTTCCAACACAATAAGGTTAAGAGCTTCTTTATTATTATAGCTTTGTATAATTGCAGCATTTTACTGACGATATAAACCAGCATGGACTCTCAGTCTATAAACAGTCCCCTCCCTGCCTGTAGCAGAGAACGCCCTTCCTGTGGTTAATGGGGATGTATTCCTGGCTTCCGAAGGGAACAACTATCCTCAGAGAGTGGTCAGTCTCCCACATCCTGGTCATGGAGGCAGTGGGTGCTGTCACCCTGTCCTGGGAGGGTGAAAAGTCAAGGGTACTTTTCTACAGGGCGCGGGAGAAGGAAATACATGTGCAATGTGCAGAAGGCACAGCCCCTGCTCCAGGATCTGCAGTGGCTCCCTACTGACATTAATGATGGAAGAACTACCGGCAGCGGGGAGGGAAGGCCATGCGAGCACCACTGGGGTGTGTGTGTTTTATGTATACTCTGATGCATATTTAAGGTGATCCTGTGGCAAGGTATGGTGATTATCTCCATTCTACAGAGGCGGGAACTAGGCTCAGCTCCTGATAGTGGAGCCCGCATCCACACCCATGTCTGATTTAACCTGAGCCTGTGCCTCTTGCCACAGCCCAGTAAGGCCTTGGTACCACAGGTTCCCTGAGTTCATGGATGGGACGTGGGTGCTGAGCACATGCCCTGTTTTTCTGTTGCCTTTGGGAAATGAAAGGATATAGATGGGAATAGAGTTGAGGAGGGAGGTCTGGAAGGCAAAGGCGGAGGATTTGAAGCATTTTATTCTGACCTCCTGGCTATCCACCATTATTACCATTATGATCATATCCTCATTATCACCATCATCTCCACCATTGTCACTGTCTCGATCATTGTTATATTGTCATTCTCTTCATTGTTATTATATTCTTTGCCATCATCACTATTATTACCATCATCACTATCACCATTACCATCATCACCACCATTACACCATCATCACCACCATCACCATCATCACCACCATCACCATCATCACCATCATCTACCATTACCATCATCATCACCATCACCACCATCATCACCACCACCATTACCATCATCACCACCATCACCATCATCACCACCATTACCATCATCACCACCATTACACCATCATCACCACCATCACCATCATCACCACCATTACACCATCATCTACCATTACCATCATCATCACCACCATCACCATCATCATCACCACCATCACCATCATCACCACCACCATCACCATCATCATCACCACCATCACCATCATCACCACCACCATCACCATCATCATCACCACCATTACCATCATCATCACCACCATCACCATCATCACCACCACCATTACCATCATCATCACCATCACCACCACCATTACCATCATCATCACCATCATCACTACCATTACCATCATCACCATTACTATCATCATCACCACCATTACCATCATCACCATCATCACCACCATCACCATCATCATCACCATCACCACCACCATTACCATCATCATCACCATCATCACTACCATTACCATCATCATCACCATTACCATCATCATCACCATCATCTTCACCATCATCATCACCATTACCATCATCATCACCACCATTGCCATCATCACCATCATCATCACCATCACCACCACCATTACCGTCATCATCACCATCATCACCATTACCATCATCATTACCATCATCACCACCATTACCATCATCATCACCATAACCATCATCACCACCATTACCATCATCACCATTACCATCATTATCACCATCATTACCATCCTCACCACATCACCATCATCACCATCATCACCACCATCACCACCATTACCATCATCATCACCACCATTACCGTCATCATCACCACCATTACCGTCATCATCACCACCATTACTATCATCACCATCATCACCACCATCACCATCATCACCACCACCATTACCATCATCATCACCATCATCACCATCACCATAATCATCGTCCTCATCACCACCACCATCATCATCACAGTCACCCCTTCTTCTTTTCTCTTACTAATGTCTTATTTTATTTTATCTATTATTATTATTTTGAGATGCAGCCTTGCTCTGTCACCCAGACTGGACTGCAGTGGCTCGATCTCGGCTCACTGCAACCTCCACCTCCCCAGTTCAAGTGCTTCTCCTGCCTCAGCCTCCTGAGTAGATGGACTATAGGCAGGTGCCACCATGTCCAGCTAATTTTTGTATTTTTAGTAACGAGGGGGTTTCACCATGTTGGCCAGGATGGTCTTGATCTCTTGACCTCATGATTCACCCACCTTGGCCTCCCAAAGTGCTGGGAATACAGGATTGAGCCACTGTGCCTGGCCCATTTTTATTTTTATTTTTTGAGATGGGGTCTCACTCTTTCACCCAGGCTGGAGTGCAGTGGTGCAATCTCAGCTCACTGCAACCTCCATCTCCTGGTTCAAGTGCTTCTTCTGCCTCAGCCTCCCGAGTAGCTAGGATCACCAGGCATGTGCCACCACACCTGACTAATTTTTATATTTTTAGTAGGGATGAGGTTTCACTATGTTGGCCAGCCTGGTCTTGAACTCCTGACCTCAGGAGATCCACCTGTCTTGGTCACCCAAATGTCTTTTCTATATGTAATTGATTTCTTTGAGAAAGTGAGATCATTTTTCATTGTGTGTTAATTCACTTTATTTTTAAATTTTTTTATTGAGATAGGGTTTCACTCTGTCACCCAAGCAGGAGCGCAGCGGATCCTTGCCCCTTTGGACTGAAGCAATCCTTCCCCCTCAGCCTTCCACGTAGCTTGGACTACAGGTGCTACCATGCCTGGCTATTTAAAAAAAAAAGTTTTATTAGAGATGAGGTCTCCCTATGTTGTCCAGGCTGGTCTCAAATTCCTGGACTCACGAGGTCATCCTGCTTTGGCCTCCTGAAGTGCAGGGTTACAGGCGTGAGCCTCTGTGCCCAGACCTCTTTAAAAATGCACATGCACTGTTCACAGCTGTAAAAAGGGAGTATGTTCAGAAACGGTGAAATTAAAACTGGAGAACTTTTTGCCTAAAATAAGAGAAGAAACAGTCTGGCCACTCACTCTCACTAGTAGTATTTTGTCAGCTCTCCTTCCAGTTTTATTTTAATGAAATAATATGCAAATAACGTTTTCACCAAATAGGGGAGAAGGCAGTCCATAATATTTCACAATGAGCTTCCCTCACTGGGCGACCTGTCCTAACACATCATGCCACTGTGGTCCCTGTGCACGTCCTTCGTGATAGGAAACCCTCACATGTGACTGGGCCAGCCCCCCCACCTGTCCTCATGGCTGGTCAGTGGACAGTCCTCGGTTCCGCACCTCCCTCTCTCCATCTTCCTCCCGCTACTCCTGGATCATCAGCCCTGACCGACACCTCCAGGGAACGCTGGCTGCCTTGACCTCACAGGGGTTCACAGCCCATATGGGATCTCATTCCCCACCCTGTCACACATGCCCTGAGCCCTCCCACTCCAGATACTGGGCTGGGTATTGGGGACATAGGGACAGCCCAGCTGATGTTACTTGACCCCTTCCAAGCACAGGAATTTACTTGTCCAATCCCCTGATTTACAGCAGCCCTACGAGATGTGTTCTGTTATGTTCCTGACTTGGACAAAAATAAAGTGAGGAGGAAGGTGCACAGTCAGCCAGAGGAGAGGCCAGACTTCACCCCAGGCGGCCCTTGGGGGTCTCTCTGGGAAGGATTGGGTGGGTCACTCCCATTCCCACCATCCCACTGGGGCCTTCCTGGTCCATTCTGGGGTCCAGACCCTTGTCTTCTCATCTACTTGGGGACACTGAGGCTCTGGGAGGGAGGTGGTGCTGGGGGGACCATCAGGAGATCAGCAGCCAGGCCTGGACCGTGTGTTCTGGGTGACCTGAAGAAACAGTCTGGCCACTCACCTCTCGGTCCAGGTCTGCAGCCACCTGTGGTCCTGAGGGCCACACAGCTCACGGCTTGCAGTCCAGGACATTTCTTTCTAAATCAGTAAGGCCTGACCTCTGTGACCATGGATGCCACTGCCAAAATCAGGTCAAAGGCAGCTCCCTTGTGCACAGGGCGGGCAGCCGTGTGAGGTGTGGAGCAGCAAAGCTCAGAGTGCATGAGGGGCTGATGCGGGAAAGCCGCCCCCCATGCTGCAGGCCCCATGGGGGAAGAGGCGCACGGGAAGGGGGCACTGTCATTTGCTGGGAGCCTCCACTGACTCCACGGCACTCCTGAGTCATGCCAGATGCCTTAGAACAGTCACTGGGTGGAAAAGGGACCAGGGCACGGGGTCGAGCTGTTAAGACGAGCTGGCCCTGAGTGGGGACGGTGAGGGAGGGAGCAGCCCTGGCCTGGGCTCTGGCCGCCCCGCTGGGTCCAGCTCGCTGAGGATGGGCCTGGCTGGGCCTGGCTGGCACCTGTGATGTGGAGCGGGTGTGCTGGAGGAGCCCTGGCTGGGTGGGACTCCTGCTGAGAGGAGCCATGTGTGGTGGAGGCGGTTCTGAATCTCTCACAGGTGTGATTCTCTCCTTATTCAAACTAAACTATAAATCATCCCCCACATCCCATTCCCACTGGCTTCCGTGGATTTGCTGCTCATTTCTTGTTAGAAAATGCTCTGGGCATCGGGAGAAGCTCGATAAGCAAAATGAAGCGGGCACGGCAACGTCCGACCACCGAGTGTCCGCTGGGCTGTGCCTGCAGGTGACTCCCGTTCCAGGAAACCAATTTGCCCCTGGTCGGCCCATCATGATGGGGAGGGCGGGGTTTGCTCCCGGGATGGAGGAGCCGGCTCCAGGAGGATGAACCGAGGGGCAAACAACATGGTACGGCTGTGCCAGGTGTTCGTGCCCAGGTCCCTCTGACATTGCAGGTGCCAAGCTCTAGGGTCCCTCACCACCCATGTCCTCCATCCCAGGACAGATGCTCTCCGCTGTTCAAGCCCAGAGGTGACAATGTTCACCGTGACCTCATTTCCCTTTAATGCTTGGGTAGGTTTTTCCCTAAAGCACGTCTTGGCGTGGCTACGCCCCTCAGGGGGCCTTCCCCTGTGTAAAGCTCAGGCCACCTGGCTCCAGGGAGCTATGGCAAGGATGTGATGATGGCACAGCAGGAGCTCTGGGAGGGGGCAGCAGGCCCCTGGCAGCACCGTGGCCCGACCTGCCTCCCCCACGTCACGGGCTCCTCTCCCGACCTCTCCTCGTCCCATCTCCTCTGGGGGTGCCCGGGGCGCCCATCTCAAGGGACTCCTCCCTAAGCCACGTTCTCTCCAGGCCCATCCTTTAGTTCTCCTCCAATTTGCAGACACACTTTTCATTCTCTTAAATGAGGGACTTTAAAAGTAATTTCCACCAGGAAGAATATGCGGTGATTTTAAATGAGTGTCCTCTTTCTCTAACAACTGCCGCTGAGATAGGAATATCAGGTTCTCTCCGTGGGCAACCCTGTCTTTTATGAACCTTCCGGAGATACGTTAAACACACGCAGGAACACGGAGACGCGCGTGCTTTCCAGGATAATGGAGCACAGCACGCGCTGTCTTCTTGAGAGTTTTTCCTTCTTTTCCTTCCCCTGCTGGTTTTTCGGACGGACATTCTGCGTCTCTTGTCGCTTACCCTTTGACGCGTGCGTCTAATTCATTACACTTGGAGTCATACACCTCCCCGCCTCCTTTCTGAATTATGATTATTAATTTCTACTGTTGCCCCCTGGCTGACGGGCTGTTAACATGTAGCCTTTCAGCGGGTTTGGTTTTATTCTTATGAACAATTATTTAATGTGGTCCCGCATGCATGGTTTTCTTTACTCACTGTGACTGGATTTCAAATGCTTCTCAGCTGATTGTCTTCTTCATGCGTCTCCTGCAGGAATTGTAGTGGGGGGGTTCTGGAGTCGACCCCTCCTTTCTCTGTATCTTTGAAACCAGTTCTGGAAGTTCTCCCTCAGCATCCCTGGGAGCCTGACCTACCCCTCCTATTTGCTATTTTCCATCTGGCCCTGTTCAGAAACGTGTGGCTGCCTCCGGGATCCTGGGAGATGGTGTCCTCCTGAGAGGTTGACCTGGAGCCACCTCGCAGGGCCTGTGCCTCCCCAGGTGCCCCTTGGGGACGTCCCTGCTCCTCCCAGGCCCCCACCTGTGAATAGCCCCCTGTGTCTGTTGTGTTAGACCCAGCTCGAAGCCTCAGGGCTTCCCCCCTCCCTGAGGAGCTGGCACCCTCTGCCCTGGGCTTTGGGCTTGAGCCTGGGAGTGGCTCCGGCCAGCAGAATGGGGTGGGGAAGGTGCAGACCCCTCAGGCTTCTGGTGTCCAGGTCCCTGGCTCCGCGCCGCACTGAGACAGGACTCCCGCCACCTGCTGGGGAGACGGTTTTCTCGTGCGTCCCCGAAGGCAGCAGGCTGCTGTGGGCTGAGGCGCTGTTTAGACACGAGATAATTCACAACTTATCAGGCGCCCAGCATCACTGCTCACGGATGTCTCACGACTGCTTTATGGGGAACTAGGTCTCTCACCGGAAGATTAAGGAAGAAAGATTCTCTCCCCACAGACTCCTCCTGAGCAGCCATGCACAGGGCGTTTGCTCCCAGTGGGCGATGGGTTTAATCAGCTTTTATGTTCAGAAGGCAGGCAGGCCTGGAAGCCGCTGTCGGGGGATGGCCTGATCGAGCTGGTGAGGTCCTGGGCGTGCGGGGAAGGTTCTGTCCTGATGTGGAGCGTTCTCAGCGTCAGGAGCAGCAGGACTCGGAGGCTCAGAAGCCCCCAGGAGGCCGGCCCTGCAGCGCGGGGCGAGGAAGGACACGAGTGCTGGGCGCATGTTGTGGTCGCTCGGGAGGTCTTGGCCGCAGAGGATCTAGAGCCCAGGGGTCATCGGGTCTGCTCCCTGCTGGGGCTGCGAGGATGGAGCCTTCCACGTCAGCCGAGGACACAGGCAGGTGTGGGGCTGAGTCCTGGGAGAGACGGCCCATGGCCGTGGCAGCCCCAGGCCCACACCCTGCTGTGCTCTGGGGGAGATGAGAAGATTTTCCTGAAATATTCTTTCTCTTCCTGGCCCCGTCCTCCAGGTGTGGAATATTCTGCTTCAATCCTCAGCCCGGGCCTGGCCATGTCCCCTGCTTTGTCCAGTGAAATGTCGGTGGACAGGTGCTGCCCGGGCTGCAGGGAGCTCCCCGCTGAGGCTCACTCCCTGCGCCCTGCCATCAGCATGGGAGGACCTGCCTGGCTGCCTGTGGAGCTGGGGAGGAGCAGAGCCGGCCACACTGCAGCTGCCGCGCTGGTCATGTGAGTGGTGCTAGGTCAGCTGACATCCATCAGACCCGCAGAGCCCCAGGCGAGCCCAGTGAGATCTGAGCCACCGCGACCAAACTGCAGTCACCCGGGAAGAAAGCCCCGCGTTCCACCCCTGGGATGTGGGTCCTTCGCTGTGCCGCGGGCGCTGACGGGTGCACCTCCAGCTGGGCGCTGTCTGCTTTTAGGAAGCGTTGCCTCTCCTGGGCCTCATGGTGCTAGGATCCACCACGAGCCATCGATTTGGTTGTTTCTCAAGTTCAGAGAAGAGAGTTTTCTGCCCAATGAAAACCTTCCTTGTGACACTGACCAGAGGCTCTGTGTGCATTTGGCTGCCGGCCACAGAGCAGGCTCTGAGCTTACCCTGGGCCATGGGTTCTCCATTTTCAGTGGTCGGCAGGGGGTTTCCTGGATGCGTTCGCCCCCAGAGTGGGTGCCGTGCAAATTAAATCAAAGGCATGAAAAACCATCCTGATCACAAGGCTGCTCAAACACACTCTGTCCTCTGGCTCTGGTGTCCAGGAGATCTGTGTTCATCTCAGAAACAGGATCGTGAATTAAAGGCCCTTACCTCTGGGTGGCCTGAGCAGGAGGACAGGTGGAGGTGTGACACCCACCTGACCTTACCTCTGTGCCCACTTATCCCGCCCCCTGCTGATGGGCAGAGTCATGTGATTGGTCCTGGCCAATGGGCTGAGGGCAGGAGGGCCCTGGTGACAACTGGCTGAGGTGGAGAAAAGCTGCCCAGGCCCCTCTAGCTGCGTATTTCCTGCTGCCCTAAGGGGCCACGTGCTTTCTTGAGTGTGGACATGAGGAGCAGAGCCTTGGTCATCAGGGCCCTGAGTGACACTGTGGAGCCGAGCCTCAGCCAGCTGTGCTCATGGTGTGTGGGTGAGCAGGAACTGAGGTTTTGTGCTGCCGCTGGGATTTCAGGGCCATTTGTTACTAAAGAAGCTGTCACAGGGGTCCCAGAACTGGGCTTCCTCCTAGCTCAGTGCACCTTAGGAACTGCGAGTATTACCATCCTCATCTCTGCAGTGAGATTCATCGTCATCAAACCTCATTCACTTATCATGAAGATTACATGAGTTAACATAGCAAAGCTTTAGAACAGTGTGTGGCAGATGCAGACACTGCACTCCAGCCTGGATGACAGAGTGAGACCCTGGAAGGAAGGAAGGAAGGAGAGAGAGAGAGAGAGAGAGAGAGAGAGAGAGAGAGAGAGAGAGAGGAAGAAGAAGGAGGAGGAGGAGTAGGAGGAGGAGGAAGAGAAGAGAAGAAGAGGAAGGAGGAGGAGAAGGAAGAAGAAAAATGTCTGACTTTTTCTCAGCGTCCCCTGCGCACACTAACCCTACAGAATACTCAGTTACTGTATGAAAACAGCATTCTGTGGTAATTTTTTACTTTTTAGCAATTTTTTACTTTTTAGTGGATTAAGCAAAGTGAATGAATTTTTTTAAACTTGAGAACTTGTCATTGCCTTTAATATGAGGGATGAGTCTCCAGGAGAGTTTGTTGTCAGGATTTAACACTTATTCTTGGCAAAGCAGTGATTTGTGCTGGAAGTGAACTGGGCAGACCCTGCTCCCACGTCCGTCTGCCCCAATATCTTTACTGCCCACTCCCATTAACAGTGCCTGTAAACCAGGTCAGTGCACAACATCCACAAATGGCAGAGTGGAGGAGCGTCACTTTCCACCCCAGGACCATGGAGAGGGCTCTGTAACTTTAACGGCGGTCACAGGATACCTGGGCTTGAGCTTGTGCAGCAGCTCTGGAGCCTGCCCCCCCTTGTCACCCACAGCACCATGACTTTGGAGGGTCTCAGCTCAGTCCTCCCTGCAGAGGGGCTGTCAGTGCTGGGCAAGAAATTGTGCCTGTCCAGAGATGGGACCTAAACCTCCTTTGGAGGCACCTGACATGCTCCTCCCGTCTTCCTGCTGACTGGGGTGGTGATGCCCAGGTGACCCTGGAAACCACATTTGATGGTAGCTTTTAGCCATCAGTCTGGGTCCCTAAATGACTGCATGGCGCAGAGTCTTCCTGCCGACTGGAGTTACCATCCACATTCCTGTGAGAGAGAAATGAGTGTTTTCCTTGTGAGGTTGTTGAGTTTTGGATGTGTGTGTGCAGACACAGCTAACCTTGGCCCAGTACACACGGTGAGGGCAGACGTTCCCCAAGAAGAGAAAAATGGTGTTGGGCAGAGGAAGAGCTGAGGCAGGAGGGCAGGCGTGGGAGGGTGACTGGCTTTTCCTGGAGCGGAGGTGGGGACAGAGTAGAGCTCTGGGCCTGCAGGCAGGTGGGTCGGGGAGTTGGCGGCTGTCTCCCCACTCCCCCTAGAAAGGCCACCCCAGGGTTCTCAGAGCTGGGCTCTCTCTGCCCAATGGGAAAAGGCAGCCCTGTAATCTTGCAGAGGGGAGAGTGCACCCATGCCTGGGGGCCACCTTCCTCCCCACAGGCTCCTGTGGCTGAGCAGTGGGTCCAGCCCCTTTAGTCCTGTGCCCTCCCCTCTGCCGGCACCCTCTGAGCTGCTGGGATGACATGGGATTGGACCAGGAGCCCTGCTGTCACCACTCGAGCTCAGGGGCCAGAGCCAGCCTGGCTCAGTTGCCAGGTCTGGGGGAGACCCTGAGAATTCCAAAAGCATACTGAACCAGTCCCTTCCCCAAACCAATGGGCTGAGTGGCCAACACGCCTAAGCCTTGTGTCACTTGTCCTCAGGCAGAATCATTCTCATAGCTACAACCTGGAAATACGCACTTTGGGGATGAGGGCTCTGCTCTAGGTTTAGATCAGCCTCGTCCAACCCACAGCCTGTGGGCCACATGTGGCCCAGGACACCTTTGAGTGCAGCCCAACACAAATATGTAAACTTTCTTAAAATATTATGAGATTTGTTTTTTAGCCCATCAGCTAGCATTAGTGTGAGTGTATTTTATGTGTGGCCCAAGACACTTCTTCCAGTGTGGCCCAGGGAAGCCAAGAGACTGGACAGTGCCGGTCTGGATGGACAGAGTCTCCATGAATGAAGTGCATCTGGGCTGGGGAAGAGCAAAGGACAGGCTGAGGCTCAGTGAGCAGAAACCTCAGCTCAGCAGGATGCCAGGTCTTACCACAACCAGCAGCCAGGGTGCACACTTCCTCCTTTTCCGTCATTGGACACACTTCCTGTCTTGAGCCAACAGTACGACTGATGCAAAATATAATTTATGAAATTCTAAAGAAACTTGGACAAGATCAAAGTAAAGTGATGTGGTAGACAGGGCATGAGTAGGAGCTTTGCAGAAAAAAATCCAAGAGGAATTGTGTGTGTGTGTGTACATGTGTATGTGTGTGTTTGTGTGTGTATATATGTGTGTATGTGTGTACATGTGTATGCGTGTATATATGTGTGTACATGTGTATGTGTGTGTACATGTGTATGTGTATATATGTGTGTATGTGTGTGTACGTGTGTGCATGTGTATGTGTGTATATATATGTGTGTGTATGTGTGTGTACATGTGTATGTGTGTATGTGTGTGTATGTGTATGTGTGTGTGTGTGTGTGTGTGTGTGTACAGTCCACCTGCACAGGGACTGGGACTGCTGACCTCCCATGCAGTTGAAAAATCCATGTATAACTTTTTTTTTTTTTTTTTAATTTTTTATTGGATTTTAGGTTTTGGGGTACATGAGCAGAGCATGCAAGACAGTTGCGTAGGAACACACATGGCAGTGTGCTTTTCTTTCCTTCTCCCCTTCACCCACATTTGGCATTTCTCCCCAGGCTATCCCTCCCCACCTCCCCCTCCCACTGGCCCTCCCCTTTTCCCCCCAATAGATCCCAGTGTTTAGTACTCCCCTTTCTGTGTCCATGTGTTCTCATTTTTCATCACCCGCCTATGAGTGAGAATATGCGGTGTTTCATTTTCTGTTCTTGTGTCAGTTTGCTGAGGATGACGTTCTCCAGATTCATCCACGTCCCTACAAACGACACAAACTCATAATTTCTGATTGCTGCATAATATTCCATGGTGTATATGTGCCACATTTTTCCAATCCAGTCTATTATCAATGGGCATTTTGGTTGATTCCAGGTCTTTGCTATTGTAAACAGTGCTGCAATGAACATTCGTGTACATGTGTCCTTATAGTAGAACGATTTGTAGTCTTTTGGATATATACCCAGCAATGTCATGTATAACTTTTGACTCTCCCAAAACTTAACTGTTAGTAGTCTACTGTTGACCAGAAGCATTACTGATAACAATAGATTTGCATATATTTTGTACATTGTATACTGTATTCTTATAAAGTAAACTAGCACACAGAGAATGTTATTTAAAACCGTAAGAAAGAAGAAAACTTATTTTCTGTTCACTAGTGGAAGTGCGTCATCATAAAGCTCTTCATCCTCATCGTCTCCCTGCTGAGTGGGCTGAGAGGAGGAGAGAGGGAGGGGTTGGTTGTGCTGTCTCGGGGGTGGCAGAGATGGAAGAGGTGGAGGAGGTGGAGCGGCGGAAGGCAAGAGAGGCCAGCACCCTTGGTGCAATGTCATGGAAATTTTGTCCAGCTTGTTTGCTTTTTCATTTCTCTAAGAATATTTGTACGTGAATCCCTCTGCCACCGTTTGCTTCAGATTCAGTGCCTGGGTCACAGAAGTGTCGGTGTCAGTACGAACTCAAAGCGGGGTGGAGTAACTGGGACGCTCCTGGCAGACTGTCTGAGGCCAATGTGTTTCTTGGAACGGCTTCTTCCTTTTCAGCTCCTGGATTTCTCCAAGATCCATATCTTGAAACTCTTCACCCTCCAATCACTTTTTTTTCCCCTAGATCCACAATTGCTTTTATGATTTTTTTTTTGAGGCCTTGTTTCTCAGGTGTGCGTCTCACTGCAACCTCCACCTCCCGGCTTCAAGCAATTCTCCTGACAGCCTTCCGTGTAGCTGGGACTACAGGCACGCACTACCACGCCCGGCTGATTTTTATATTTTTAGTAGGGATGGGTTTCACCATGTTGGTCAGGATGGTCTCAATCTCCTGACCTCATGATCTGCCCACCTGGGCCTCCCAAAGTGCTGGGATTACAGGCCTGAGCCACCGCGCCCGGCCTCGTGATTTTTTTGATCGGCTCTGTTGTAAACCCTGTGAAGTCATGTACAAAACCCAGACACAGTTGTTTCCAGCAGGAATTTAGAGTTTCAGGCTCGATGGCTTTCACAGCTTTTTCTAACAATGGCGCCTTCCACGGCGTAATCCCTCCAGACTTTCATCATGTGTAATGGGCCTTACAGGTCCTTCTGACCCCTGATATACAGACTGAATTAGAGACACTGTATTTGTATTGTGTTGTATTGTGTTTGGGGACAAGACCACTCTGATGCCCTTAGTGTTGAACCCAAGACGTTCTGGGTGGCCAGGGGCACTATCCAATATCAAAGAGTCTTTAAAGGCAGTCCCTTACTGCCAAGGTACTTCCTTATATCAGGGAAAAGCATCCATGAAAAGCGTGCTCACTGTCCACACCTCCACATTGTATAATCATAGACTAGCAACTAGTGTTTGTCTTTTCCCTCAGAGGCTCGGGGGTTAGCAAGTCGATAGATACGGGCAGTCCTGATCATGAACCCGACTGCATTTCCACAAAACAGTAGAGCTGGCCTCTCTGCCTGCCTTCAGTGCTGGGGCTCGCTTCTCTTTCTTACTAATAAATGTCATTGGTGGCATTTCCCCTCCCGAGTAGAGCACTTTTGTCAGCATTAAGAATCTGTTCAGGCAGATAGCCTTTCTGCTCGTTGGTTTTCTTACTGGCGTCTGGTAACTTGTCTGCTACCTCTTGGTATGCAGAAGCTGCTTCTCTTACTGTCCTGACATTTCCGAAAGCCAAACCTCTCTCTTTCTAAAGTTATCAAACCATCTTTGGCTGGCATTAAGTTCTCCAGCTTTAGCTTCTTCATCTTCCTTTTGCTGTAAGTTGTCAGACAATGACTGGATTTTCACAAGGCATATTAAAGCCCACAGGTGTGCCTTTCTCATAGGAATCCTGCACCCACACGAAAGCCACACTTTCCCATACAAAATTCAAGGGTCTGCCACAAAAAGTGTAAGGCGCTTGTGCTTGCAGCAACGGCTGCAGGGGTTTCCTTTTCTTTTTCTTTGGAACGGTCCTTGTGCTAAATGTATTTATCTTGACTTGGCAAGCAATACAGCTGCAGCCCTTGACCTGGAGTACACATCAGGCGATGCAGCTTTTTACTGGAATGTCGTGACTTTTCTCTGCTTCTGGGAACACTTCCAGCATCACTAGTGGTACCTCACATAGGTCTCGTGGTGTTATTCAAGGTTTATGGCATTGCAGTAAACAGGATTCAAAAATACATGAGAACCACGAGCAATCACTTTTTACTGCAATATGTAATTCACTGGAGAGGTGAGCTGCTCACGTGGAGGCGGTCGGCATCACACCACATTTAAAGCAAATGCAGTTAGGATTTCAGGAGGCAGCTCTGAAATGATGATGGAGGTATGTTGCGTGGACAGTTGTTAGTTTTATGCAGTTAGGATTTGATACTGTATCTTTATGCTTCCTTACATTTCCCTTGACTGTGAATGATGCCACGTAAAGTCTGTGTTTTTATGTGTAATTTTGATAAATTTTAACTTTTATAATTTGCCTAATTTTGTGTTTGTAAATCAGGTAGACTAGTATCTACATATATTTTATGCATTCATGACATGCCTTTCAATTTTTTCCCAATCTTTCCAGCTTGTGCGTTTCATTGGCAAGTTTTTCAAATTGTTGCAAATCTTCGAAAAATTTTCCAACATATTTACTGAAAAAAATTCACATATAAGTAGACCCCCACCAGTTCAAACCTGTGTTGTTCAAGAGTCAGCTGTATTTATGAGGGATTTTCAAAAGTTCTTGGAGAATGTGTCTTACGAAAAAACTATGCATGGATTTCAAATTTCTTTTGCACCAAAATAAACTCATACTAACTTGTCATAATATGTCTGAAAAGTATCTGGTTTGAGACACTAAGAAAGATAAGACATCAGTTTGGAAAGAGCCCGTATCAGAGCAACGTGAATTATACTAAAAGTGAAGCAAGAGCAAACACCAAATTTATGGTGAAGCTTCACTACGGGAATGGTAAAGTCATTGGTGCTCTATGAACAGTTTAGAGAGATAGTGCCCCACAGAAAGCAGCCATTCACAAAGGCTTAGGTCGTTTTAAGGAGGAAGAGGATGATGTCGAACATGAAGCCTGCAGCAGCAGACCACATCAGTTTGAGAGGAAAACATTGATCTTGCTTATGCCCCAGTTGAAGAGGACTGGTGCTTATTAGCAGCATGACAGCCAACGCCACAGACATCTCAACTGGTTCAGCTTACCCAGTCCCGGCCAAAAAGTTAAAGTTGAGCAGATTTTCTACTTCACGCGTGCCTAATCTGTTGCACCCAGATCAGCTGCCAAGCAGAGCAGAGCTCTCAATGGAAATTTTAGATGAGAGATCGAGATCTTGAAGCACCGCTTTGAAGAACTGTAGCAGCCGATGGAACATGGCTTTGTTAGCACCATCCTGAAGAAAAAGCACAGTCAAAGCGATGGCTACCAAGAGGTGGAAGTGCTGCAGGCTCAGCAGAAGTCCGCTGAAGAGCAAAGGTCATGGCAACGATTTTTGGGAATGCTCAAGGCATTTTGTTTGTTGACTTTATGGAGGAAAGAAAGTTATTGTCCGAAGAACAATAACAGCTGCTTATTATGAGAGTGTTTTGAGAAAGCCAGAGTTTTAACAGAAAATTGCCTAGGAAGGCTTCCTCAGGGAGTCCTTCTCCACCACAACATTGCTCCTGCTATTTCCTCCCGTCAAACAAGAGCAAGTTGAGAGTGTCCCTGGAAAATCATCAGGCGTCCTCCTTTCAGTCCTGATTTGGCTCCTTCTGACTTATATTTTCCTCATCTTAAGAAGTATTTAAAGGGCACCCATTTTTCTTCAGCTAATAATGAAGCTGAAGGAGAGGACATGGCCTGGCCCTGCCCTGGGGCTGCCCCTGGCTGAGAGGAGAGCTGACAGATGCCAGGGTGGACATTTGGGACAACAGGGCCTTGTCTGGTAGCCTGTGGGCTCCTGTGCCATTTCCCTCTTAAATCCAGTCAGCTGTGGCAGGGAAGCTCATAGGTAGAGAAGGGGTCCAGGGAACTTTCCAGAGTCCCTCTCAGCCCTGTGATGGAAACAGGGGCCACCTGGGGAGGATGGTCATAGTGTCATTAGGCACAGTGCCCAATGTGCCATCCAAGCTCCAGCCAGGCCCTGCTTAGCATCTGGGCTGGGGCACCCTTAGGCTGCTATGGCTGGGGGATGCTGGGGCTGAGCCCCACTGGGAGGTCCTGGGTTGAAGTGGGGGCTGCAGGCAGATGGAAAAGAGAGAGACAGGATGTGGTTGGGAAGCAAAGTGACAAGCAGGGGAAAGCAGGAAGGGATCTGGAAGCCAAAAGCCTCCAGTCCCAGGTCTCCTCTGCTGGCCACCCATCCAAGCCCCAGCCAGGCCTGACCCTACTTAGCTTCCAGGCTGGGGCACCCTCACGTTGCTATGGCACTGAGGGATGCTGGGGCTGAGCCCCACGGTGAAGTCCCAGGCTGCAGCGGCAGGGGCGGGGAGGGGGGTGGGCGCCCACAGGCAGGCAGGAAATGGGGAGCCAGAGAGGGTGTGGTTGGGGGGGCAGCGAGGCAGCAAGCAAAGAAAAGCGGGAAGAGAGCTGGAAGCCAAGAGCCTCCAGCCCCGGTCTCCCCAGGCAGTCCCCCATCCAAGTCCCAGCCAGAGACTGTGCTGAAGACTGATGAGACATCCAGAGACACTGCTTACATCCCAGGGCAGGATCCCCCAAACACTGGGAAAACCTAAGAACCGAAGACAGGGACTGTCTCAACTTTGGGACGGAGGCAGACGAGGGCTCTGCAGAAATCAAGAGGTCTCACGGATCTGTGTTAATTAGAAGCAATGGTGTGAAATTTAAACGGTGTTAAATACAATCTAGTGAAATTGGTAGGTGACAAAATATTGTTGATAACGTGGTCCCATCTAGGTATAAACAAGGTTATGTCTATTACATACATTCTATGTGTGCCTTTTTAAAAGTGGAACTGTAAAAGATGGTAAAGATCCAACCCTAATTGTTCACAGTGATTTGTCCCTGATAATAGAGATTTATAGGGTTCTACTCTCTTTGCCTGCCAGTATTTTCTGGCCTCTTCCCCTTCCTGCCTTTATGAGTAATGAATATGCATTACTCATGCAGTTGAGCGAATCGGAGGCTTTTAAAACCTGGCTTTGTTTCCTGGCTGGCATCTTCCTCTCTGGGCACCTCTCCTAGCAAGAACAGCTTCTGAATTTTCCCGGGTTTGTGAAACGCATGGACATTAGCTCTGCCTGGCATAGCCGAGAGCAGGGAAAAGTCAATCAGAAAAGCAGAGAAAACAGATCCAAACCCAGCTCGAGTGACAGAATATGGTGACACCCTGTGCACCCACACTTAGCTTTGCCTCATTTACTCATCCTGGTGGGAAAGATACCAGGAGACAAGCAGTCCACGGGGTAATTTATATTTGGCTTCAGAATAAATCATTTCCCTGTTTAATAATGATCTCCTCCCAGGAAAATGACATTTTAAAATGTCCAACTTCTGTAAATATTAAGAGTGGAGGCCTCAGTTCACGCTGATTAATGGAGAGGGCAGGGGAGGAGCAGGTGTGGGCAGATGCACAAGGAGGGCCTAGGTGGGTGGGGCAGCCTGTTTGGGAGCAGAAATCCCACAGGCGGCATCCCTGGGCCCTCCCGGGCCGCAGCAGGAACCAGCACACGTAGAACGTCCGTCAACAAGGGGCACCGGGGCAGGGTCCTGAGAGTAACACCTTCATGGAATTCATGAAGAAAAATCTGGGCTGACTTCATGGAATCTCACTTAATGATCTATTCTCTTCGTTAGAAGGGGGTCTCCGGTGTGGGGTAAGGCTTGGGGAACTTCCTTTTCAGGGTTAATTAAAGAAGCCACATGTATTTCTCCATGGAGACCTGTCCTCTGCATCTGCGCAGTTAATCAGGGAATTGTCAGGACATGCTCTTTGCTGCTTCCAGGTCAGATTCCTGCCCCCCTTTCTCTTGTCACCGTCCCTGTCCCTCCTCCAGACTGGGGTCACCTGCCCAGGCCAGGCTGGCGCTGGGGGCAGAGGGCACAGGTGCATGTGCTGTGGCTTGGTGAGAACACAGGTGGCGGGCACCCCTTTGCGTCCATGTTTCTCCCCACTCCTCCGCATGCCCCGCCATCGATGGTGAAACAGAACCAGCTCAAACTCGGCTTCCTCCTGCGGAAACAGGGAAAAGGCACAGCAGACAAGAATATGTGACCGTCACAGCTCAGCAGAGCTGACAGTCCTTCAGGTGGCTTGGATTTCTTTTAAGGAGGGAGAATCACATTTTCGTCGTGTTAAAAAAGGGGGAAATGTGGCATACGCCCACCATCACTGCTTTGAATCTCTTGAAATATTTCCTTTTGAAACTGTTGGGAGTCCAAGGCAGGCCTGTGTTTGGACTAATGACTCTCCTGTGTGTGGGTGGATGAGAAGGTGCTCGGGGCTCTTCAGTGTTAGGTGAACATAACCCCCACAGACCCCCCACCCCGCCAGCTCAGACCCACAGCTGCTGGCGAGGTGCCGAGCCCCGGGCGCATAAGTGAATGCGTCCCCAATAAAGATGTCATTGGTGCAGAAAAAGATGAACGTCACTGAAGAGTGTTTCAAGCTCAGCCGCACCTGGGCTTTGTCCAGCTGGGGCCGGGGCAGGAGAGCGTTGAGGGGCTTCCCAGCATGAGTTTCGATTTGGGGTAAACCTAGAACCTGTGGAAGGTGAGGAGATTCTTCGTCAGTGTCCGTCCTGGGACCTCCCTGCGCAGAGAGGCTCATGTGTTCCCACACTCCCTGGGGACTTCATCGCGTCGGTGTCCGTCCTGGGACCTCCCTGTGCAGAGAGGCTCATGTGTTCCCACACTCCCTGGGGACTTCATCGCGTCAGTGTCCGTCCTGGGACCTCCCTGCGCAGAGAGGCTCATGTGTTCCCACACTCCCTGGGGACTTCATCGCGTCGGTGTCCGTCCTGGGACCTCCCTGTGCAGAGAGGCTCATGTGTTCCCACACTCCCTGGGGACTTCATCGCGTCGGTGTCCATCCTGGGACCTCCCTGTGCAGTGATGCTCGTGTTCCCACACTCCCTGGGGACTTCTTCGTGTCAGTGTCCGTCCTGGGGCCTCCCTGTGCAGTGATGCTCGTGTTCCCACACTCCCTGGGGACTTCATCGCGTCGGTGTCCATCCTGGGACCTCCCTGTGCAGTGATGCTCGTGTTCCCACACTCCCTGGGGACTTCTTCGTGTCAGTGTCCGTCCTGGGGCCTCCCTGTGCAGTGATGCTCGTGTTCCCACACTCCCTGGGGACTTCATCGCGTCGGTGTCCATCCTGGGACCTCCCTGTGCAGTGATGCTCGTGTTCCCACACTCCCTGGGGACTTCATCGCGTCGGTGTCCATCCTGGGACCTCCCTGTGCAGTGATGCTCGTGTTCCCACACTCCCTGGGGACTTCATCGCGTCGGTGTCCGTCCTGGGGCCTCCCTGTGCAGAGGCTCATGTGTTCCCACACTCCCTGGGGACTTCTTCGTGTCGGTGTCCGTCCTGGGGCCTCCCTGTGCAGAGGCTCATGTGTTCCCACACTCCCTGAGGACTTCATTGCAGTGGGTACCAGAGCCAGACCTGCAGGGAGAGCAGGACAGAAGCCACTCGAGACACCCCCAGCCTGCGCTCCAGCCCTGTCAGCGTGGGTGCCATTGAAGCCTAATTGCCAGTCATTAAACAGAACAAGACTGCCCCGGATCTCAACTGGATAATTCAGACAATTGGATCAACAAGGGTTTGTTTGGTACTGACATTACCGAGTGGAAGAACATCTGTGGCATTAACTCTGAAAGTGTCTTGCTCCCGGGACTGAGCAGGTCAGCCAGTGATTAGCAAATACTTCACCACAAAACCCCCATCTTCCCTGTAGGGTGCACTTGGGGTCCTGCACGCAGAGCCCACTTTGACACCACACCCAGGCAGCTGCTTTGGGTATAAAAGAAAAATCACATTTTAATGACATAATCACCTCTCTTCATTATGTCATTAGCAAAAGCACCAGAATTACACGCTTAGAACCTGAAATCATGAATGGAGTCTTGTTCTATAATTTATCGTGCTGAGCCCTCCACAGTTCCGGGCGACATGCAGAGAGGTAATTTCTAGATAGATGACAAGGGTGCCGTCAGCAGCCTGGGCAGACACACTGTTCAGTAGGTTCAGAGCCCTGGTGGGACACTTCAATTTAAAGATGCCAGGACATTAAATAAACAGAAAGTAGATTTGAATACATGCTGCAAACTGACAATCTGCTTTTGAGTGTTTGAAAATCACGCACTGTGAAAGACTCTAACACACTCTGGTGTTTTTCAGAGACAAAGGCTGGGATTTTCCCTAACATTTAGAAACAGTCGGGAGCATGTGTGTTAACTCTGGTGTTGAAACTGCTCTGCAGTCATTTAGGACTTTTATCTACAAGTCACCTTTTGGAGGACCCGGGCGTGTGTTTGCAGACGTCCCTCTGCAGCCGCTTGGGAATCCGTAGAGCCCAGCCTGGCAGGTGCGGGGAGTCTGCAGCAAGCAGCAGCCACTGGTCCAGACCTGCTCTTCTTTCCTGAGGCGTGTCTGGAGAAAGGAAGAGGCTGCCGGCCGGGATAGGCAGGGGCCTGCCTGCGCCTGGGGTCCTGCTGCCTCGGGATCAGGACCCTGGGAACCCCACCTCGACCCACGCGTGTCCTGCTCTGACTGCTCTTCGTGGTGGTGGGGGGTCTCTCCGTGGCCCCGCCAGGCTGGGAAATGCCTTCCCCGTGTCTGGCTTCCTATTACCCACCTCCCCATCTTGGCTGTCAGCACTGCTCTAAGACCCAAATCCTGGGCTGGGGATGGAGAACCTGGCTGGAGGCAGTCAGGGTCCACCACTGGGGACTAAGGGGACTGAGCTGCCCTGGTGTTGGCCACACACTCACTGCAGCCGTACATCCCCATTCTCTTCTTCCAGGGCAAGAAGATGGTGCATCCTCAGTGGCGGTGATGCCCCACCCTGCTCTAGAGAAGCCTGTCCTCGCCCCTGAGCTACTCTCCAGGGAGTGCTGTTTTCGCACAGGAGGTCCCTGAGAAGGAGTGTCCATCCGGTGTGGATGTGCACCTGACCTCGCTGACCGAGAACGTGGTGACTAAGGCTCCCTTAGTTCCACGTCTGATACCCACCAGGTCCATGCAGGCCTCTCTGGCCTCTGTCCTTCACCCTGAAATTAATCCAAGGATGCAGTTGGGGTCTCACGGGGAGAACTCATGTGTTTACCCACAGGAGGCTGATGCCGGGAGTTGGTTACAGAGGGTTCGGGAGAGCTAAGAAGTCAGACGGGGTCTGGGAGGCAACTCAGAGGCCAGGAGAGAAGGTGGCGGCCTTGTCCCTGGGATGGGTCGGGGGGTGGATGGCGCTGGCAGAGCCCAGGGCTGGGCTCTGAGGGTCTCTGGGGAAGCTGGACCCACAGCAGCCTCGGTGTGCAGGATGGATGTACACAGCAGGCCGAAGGCTGCTCGATTCTCATGTGTGTTCACAGATGTTCCGGATCCTCAGCCAGCATCCGGGAACTTGACTTCCTGGGGCGCCATCCCCCCTGACCACCCATCCCAGAGACAAAGCCGCCACCTTCTCTGCTGGCCTCTGAGTTGCCTCCCAGACCCCGTCTGACTTCTCAGCTCTCCCGTGCCCTCTATAACCAACTCCCGGCATCAGCCTCCTGGGGGTAAACACATGAGTTCTCCCCATGAGACCCCCAACTGCATCCTTGGATTAATTTCAGGGTGAAGGACAGAGGCCAGAGAGGCCTGCATGGACCTGGGTATAGGGAACTAGGGAGGCTTAGTCACCACGTTCTCAGGGGATGTTTCCCGAGTGACTGATTGACCAGGTCATTTGTACCCTTAGAAACTAAGGCTGGCCCTACGGCTGCCTGGACTCTGCAGTGTGATCGGGGCGCACAGCACTGTGGCTGCACAGGCAGAGGATGCCTATGTGACCTGTCCCCTGTGCTCGCTGACCTACAAGACCTCCCTGGGAAGCCACACTGGATGGTTTGTTGCTGCTCTTCATTGCTGGAGCAAGACTCAAGTCCAGTGTGACGCGCCCTCCCCCAGGGAGAACTCTAGCCTGCACCTGGCTCTTTCTCCCCTGCGGATCTTGCTACACGGCCTTTCTCTGTAATATGCCATGGAGTATTGTCTAATCACGCAGTGTGTGGTGGCCACAGGACCCCTGAGACGTGGAGCTGCAGGGAAGACAGATAGCTGCTCGAGGCACTTGAAGCAGATAAGGATGGGGAACAGTCCGGCTCCCCCCTGCCCCCGTAGCCCACCAGGGCCTCGCGCTGTCCGACTCCAGCCTGAGGCTAGCTGACCAGGGTTTTGGGAAGCCCAGCTCTAGGGTTCTATTCCCCCAGCCCCCACAAGTTCACAGCAGAGCAGGAAGGGCTGGGCATGGACGGGAGGGCACTGGGGCCACAGGCCCAGGATAGGCACATGGGCTGCTTTCAAGGGCATTTGTAGGTACACTAAGAAGCTGCAGGAAGGAGACACACACACAGACACAGACACACACACACACGCACATACACATACACAGTCTCACACATACACACATGCACATACAGACATGCACAGACACACGTGTGCACACATTCACACATACATATACACATCCACACATGTATACATGTGCTCACACAGACACACACATCCACACATACATATACACATCCACACACATCCACACATGTATACATGTGCTCATACAGACACACACAGACACAGGCACACATACATATATACACACACACATATACATGCACACACATCCATACAGACACACACACACAGACGCACATACACAGTCTCACACAGACACACATACACAGTCTCATACATATACACACATGCACATACAGACATGCACATACACACATGCGCACACACATCCACACGCATATACACATATCCACACATATACACATGTGCTCACACATACAGACACACACAGACACACAGACACACACAGGCACACACATACATATATACAAACACGCACACATATACATGCACACACACACACTCTCACCTGCCCTCCCATCTCCAGACCTTGCAGTCACCATGGTCCTCCTCCTCAGCTTCCTGACACTGCGGGGAGGTCCTGAAGTCTCCTTTGGCCAGAAATGGGCGATAAGCATGTCTGCTGTTGGGTGAGTTGTGCTTTTCTCTCCTCAGAGATGAGGACGAGAAGCCCCGGAGGGAGCTGGGCTGGGGTCTCAGCTGAAGATGACGAGTAGAGCACAGAGGAAAGCCGGCCCACCTCCCCTCTCCACTGGGTCCCGGGGGGGATACCGCCATTTCCAGAATGGGCTGTGGGTTGTGTGGGCTCCTGAGGTTCACTGAACCAGGGCTCTGAGGGGTCCCCAAAGGGCTTCCTCCCTGTCCTGTGCCCCCACCCATGGGGTGGAATTGCCACCCGCAGGCCGGAGTTCCCCCATGCACAAGGAGCTGGACCTTGGTGGGTGCTCGGGGGGGAGTCTCTGGGCTGCCCTCCCCCCGACCACACCTCAAGCTGCTTTGGCCTCAAGGGAATTTCTCATAACTCTCCCTTGGAGGAGCCCCCTTGGTGCCAGCTCACCTTCACCACTCTCACCTGGACCTCCACGAATGCCCTCCAGGGCGCCTCCACCTGTCCGTGTTCCGCCCACCCTCCCGGCGCAGAGCGGCCGCTGGGCCTCTCACAGTTCTAAGTCTGACTGCATCACGCGCTTCCTCAAAGTCTCCTCGGGCCCAGTGCGTCCTCGTCGTAACAGGCCCTGACTGCCTGGCCCTGCCTAGCTCTCCTGCCTCACCAGGAGCTGCCTGCACCTGTCCTCGGCCAACCACGCTTTCCCGTCAGGGATCCTTTGCTGGACACGTTCCTTCGGATTTCCACCTGGCCATGATGACAGCCATGGTGGAGCTCGGGGTCTGAAGGAGCAGATGGAGCCGTGGGGCTGAGAACAGGGGTGGGGGCAGGAGCCAGGGCGTGTCAGACTGGACAGGAAGGGAGGGAAGCCATTGGAGGGCACTGGAGGACAGGAAGGGAGGGAAGCCATTGGAGGGCACTGGAGGACAGTAAGGGAGGGAAGCCATTGGAGGGCACTGGAGGATAGGAAGGGAGGGAAGCCATTGGAGGGAGTGCGCGGCCTGGTGACTGTGGTCGGGGGACCGCTCTTCCTTAAGTGATCGTCGCGGTGGGCATGTGAGGGGGTGGCTGGGCACTGCTGCATCCGTGCGTGGCCCTGAGTGGGGCAGGTGCTCCCGCAGTGGGGCTGCTTGCAGTCCCTGTCCCTGCCACGTCACGTGGGCCTCCACAGAGCGTGGGAGAGCCCCTTGCAGCTCTGTCTGCATGGTTTTGTAGTGTCTTCCCCAGGAGCACCCTCCAGTCATGGAAGCCTCAGGCCCACAAGGCCTGGGCGCCTCTCCTGCTCCCCTGTGTCAGGTGCTTGGGGGACAAGGGCCCTCCCGCCAGCTTGTGGGCTTCAGTTCCCATCAGTGCTCCGCCTACTGCAGCCCATTCTCACTGAAAATGCTCTTTGTTTTATTTTTAAAATGCCATTTCTTCCATAGCAAATAACTCCAAAGCAGGAAGGGGGCAGTGGAGCTGAGAGGCACAGCCGTGCAGAGGATGCCTCATGGCCGGTGTGAACGCCCAGCTTCTGATTCATGTGCAGGGTGCTTCAGGGGAGGGGAGGGTCAGAAGGCGGTTTTATGAGAATGGCACCGTGGGGGAGGGACTTGCCCGAGTTGCTTGGGCCCAGGCTGCAGCGTTTGCATGCTGAAAGCTGTTGTTACTCTAACTGTTGACGTGCGGCCGCTCCAGCAGTGCCCTCAGCAGGAACCTGCTCCTCCCCAGTGTCTCTGGCACCATCACTGAAGCACTATCTGCAGCAGCCAGTAAACTGACTAATTACTGAGGGGTCCCTTGTTCCTCGTGACCTGCTGGCTCTCATCTGGGGCACGGCGAATACAGAACATTTCACCCAACGACAGCAGTAGACACAGTCTCTCCACATGCTCGTGGTACAAGGAATACATCCTATTCCAGGTGACAAAGTAAGTCTCAGGAAATATTAAAAGAATGGAATCATAGCAAGTAACTTCTCCAATACTGGGGTGAAATTAGAAGTCTGTAATAGAAGGAAACTTGGTAAATTGGTCTATTTGTGAAAATTAGACAACGTATTTCTAAACAACAAAACGGGTCCCGAAAAAATCACAAGGGAAACTAGAAAATACTTTGAGACGAATAGAAAGAAAAGCACAATATACCGGAATTTACGGAATGCTGTGCTCACAGGGAAATTTATCATAGACACATAAACCTAGATTAGACAAGAAGAAATATCTCAAGTCATCGACCTAACTTTCTACCTTAGGAAGCTAGGAAAAGAAAAACAGTCCAAAGGAAGAGGAAAAAAGTAAATACAGATTAGGACAGAAATAAATGGAATTCTAGCCATCTGAAAGAATCAACCAAGTCGACAAAACTTTAGCTACGTTGACCCAGGAAAAAAGAGAGAGGACTCAAATGACTAGAAACGAGAGAAGAGCATTACTACCGAGCTTGTGAAGAATAAAACCTTGTAAGGAAATATGGCCGGGCACGGTGGCCCGCCCCTGTACTCCCAGCACTTTGGGAGGTCAAGGCGGGTGGATAACCTGAGGTCAGGAGTTCAAGACCAGCGTCGCCAACATGGTGAAACCCTATCCCTACAAAAATACAAAAATTATCTGGGCACGAAGGCGGGTGCCTATAATCCCAGCTACTCAGGAGGTTGAACCCGGGAGGTGGAGGTTTCAGTGAGCCAAAACTGTGCCATTGCACCCCAGCCTGGGACAGAGTGAGGATCCATTTCAAAAAAAAAAGATTATAAGGAAATACAATGCACCATGTACACCAACAGATTAGAAGCCTAAATAAAAGGGGCAATCCCTAGAAAGTAGCAAATGTCCAAACTGACCCGAGAAGAAGGAGAAAGCTTGAATACACGTGCAATAAGTAAAGACACTGAGTTCATAAACAGTAATAATCATTCTACAACGTGAACTCCAGGACGAGATGGCTTTACTGAGAAACTCTCCAAATGTTCGAAGAAGAACCACCAGTCCTTCAAAGACTCTCTTCAAACGGATGAGTATGGAGTGCTTTCTAACTCATGACCTGGGGCCGGTTATTACCCCGACACTAAAACCAGACGAAAGCATTACAAAAAGGAAACTACAGACCAATGGCCTTCAAAATAGAGGCACAACATTCTTCAACAAGGTACTATTGATCTAAACTCAGGAGCATGTAAAAATTAAACACCGTTACCAAATAAGATATTTTTCCCGTGGAATGCCATGTTGATTTAGCAGGAAAATCTATTAATATGATATGTTAATAGCACAATGAAGTAAAACTGTGTGATTATCTCAATAGATGTAGAAAAAAGTAGTCAAATTTGACACATCCGACACTTTTCCATAATAAAAGCATTCAAGAAATTGGGACTGGAAGGAAACTTACTCAGCTAGCTGAAGGGCAGCTGTGAAAAGCCTACAGCTAACATCACACTTCAGAGTGGAAGATGAACTGTTTTCCCATAAGATGAGGAATAAGAGAAGCATGTCTGTGCCCCCATTTTCATTCAATATTGTACCGGAAGGTCCAGCTATAGTGCTTAGGTCAGGACACGAGATAAAATGCATCTGGATTGGAAAGGAAGAAGTATAATTATCTCCATTTGCTGAGGATATGATCTTATCTATAGAAAACACTGAGCAACCTACACACACACACACAAACTGTTAGAGCTAATAAAAGAATTCAGCAGGATGCAGAATGCAAGATCAACACACAATCTCAGCTAAACACTGTGAATGAAAAACTACAGTGGCGATTAAGAAATAAGTTCCAACTATTAGTATCAGAAGGAATAAAACCCAGGAACAGATTTAACTAAAGACATGCAAGATTTGTATTCTGAAAACTAGGAAATACTGTTGAAAAATGAAAGCACTAATAAATGATCAGTGCAATCACTAGGAAAACTCCAGCTGTCTCTTTTGTAAAAATGAATAAGCTGATTCTAATTCCGTAGAAGCCCCTGGCTTGACCGTTACGCGATCTATGCATGCAACAAAATTGTCCTTTTACCCCAATTTATAATTGACCCCATAAACTCACACATTGCATACATGTACACACGTGAAGTACTAAAGTTCATGTGGGCATGCGAGGGAAGAGCCAAAACAGTGTTGAAGAAAGAACGAAACTGGAGGGCTCACACTCTCAAGTTCTAAGCTTACTAGAAAGCGGTAGCGTTCTGGAAGATGGGGTAACAGCATAAAGCTAGACGTCTGCTTCCGTGGGTAGAACGGAGAGTCCAGAAATAAACACGTACATCTGTGGTCAATCGATTTTTCACAAAGGTGCCAGGACTATTCAATATGGAAATCATCGTTCTTTCAACAAATGGTGCTGGGACAACTTGAGAGTCCACAGAAGAATGAACTGGGATCCTCACCTCACATTGTATATGAAAAAGAACTCAAAATGAAGTAAAGACCTAGAAATAATAGCTACAAAATATAAAACTCTTAAAGGCACAAATCTTCATGACCTTGTGTTAGGCAACTGTTTCTTAGATTTGATATGAAAAAACACGAACAACCAAGGGGAAAGAACATAAATTGGACTTCATCAAAACTAAATTATATGCGCATTAAGGAACACTGTCAAGAAGGTGAAAAGGAAGCCGGGCGCGGTGGCTCAGCACTTTGGAAGGCAAAGGCGGGCGGATCACGAGGTCAAGAGATCGAGACCATCCTGGCCAACATGGTGAAACCCCGTCTCTACTAAAAATACAAAAACAATTAGCCTGGCGTGGTGGTGCCTGTAGTCCCAGCCGCCCGGGAGAGTAACCCTCCTGGGACTCTGTTTTGGTGGCTGCACAGCACCTCCAGCACCATCTCCCTGGAGAAGCTGACCCCGCATTCATGAGCCGGAAACCCACCTGAGCGGGGCTCCAGGGCATCTCTTCGGGGAAGCGGGGTGGGGGTGGAGCAGCACCTGCCCTCCCCAGGGCCCCAGAGACAAACTGGCCCAGAACCCTCTTCCAGCAGAGGAGCCCCATGTCCCTGGGAATGAGGATCAGTGGGCCCTGGTGGGTGGGCTCCGCTGCAGAGGGGGCGTGGACGCCCAGAAGTGTCCCCACAGGCCAGGCGGACCAGACGGTGACTGCTTTAGTCCGGGCCAAAGCATCCTGCACCCTTCAGTCTGCCTCTTGCATCTCAGGAAAAGCCCCACCCTCCTGTCCATCACGGGCACTGTTTTCTGCACCAGCTGCCTCCTTCTCTCCAGTAACGGCCTTTGCTTTGCCTTGGAGGAGCCCCACCCCTGTCGGATGCAGATGAAGATGCCAAGGGGAGCTCAGCCGACCATGAAGCCACTACGGGGGAGGCAGAGCTGAGGGCCAGGGGAGGTCCCGACTGCATCACCTGAGCACCTGGATCCAGCCACACCCGCAGGTAGCCGGCCTTGCACCTCTGAGTTACATGAACCAATACATTCCCTTTCATTCTGAAGCCAGTTTGAAATGGGTTCTGTCCCTGACAAATGGACCCCTAGTTGGTCCCTTCTGTGTCCCTCTAACTCCACCTTCAGCCTTCTCAGCCTGGGAAAATTCGGAGAGAAATGAGGGCCCTGGAGAGCCGCGTTCTGAGGCTGTGGCCGCCGCACCCCTCCCGCCGCATGGCTGGGCTAATGATTAGGAAACGCCACTTCCACCGAAGGCTTTGGTCACATCCTGGTGCCCGTGGCACCCAGGACTGGAGACCCCTCTCCGGAGCTTCTGTCTGCTCTGATGAACCCCCAGCTGCTACCCTCACACCCTGTGCTCAGCAAGACCCCAGCTCCTCTCTGACGTCGGACCCGCCCCCGCCTCCCCAGCTGTGCTCAGCCCTGAAGCAGGAGCTCCTGAATGGCCTGGGTTTCTTGGCTCCTTGCAGAGCCCCAGGGCCCCTGATAAATGTCTGGCACCGGTGGGGCACCCGGTGACTGTTCTCCCACTCCCATAAATACGCTGTTTACTGCTGAATTATAAAGGCGTGGGAACAAAAGAGAGGCTTCAAATCATTGTTCTGGTTCCTATGGTCTGAATACATCACCACCGTCATCTAATTAGGCTTGTATTTCAAGCAGAGACCACACTTAGAAATAAAATTAAAAGACAATTCTACTATGGGAGGAAATGAATGTTTCTCATATAAAACTTCAGCCGCTGGGCTCGGCAGGCAGGAAGCTTGTGGAGGCTCGTTATCCTAATTGAAGAAGCCCGTAAAGGAGAGCAGTTAAGAGAAGTGACATTTTCCTGAACGTCTGTCCTAGGAGGTTTCCATCCCTCCTGGATGCTCTGGGTCTCTGAGCACCTAAGCCTGTGGGTTCTGATAGGAGGTGGGCTGGGACAGGACGGGGCCTCAGGCAGGTGCCCCAGCCCGGTGGGGAGCAGAAGTGGGGCAGTGGGGAGCAGAGGTGGGGCTGTGGGGAGCAGAAGTGGGGCAGTGGGGAGCAGAGGTGGGGCGGTGGGGAGCAGAAGTGGGGCAGTGGGGAGCAGAGGTGGGGCGGTGGGGAGCAGAAGTGGGGCAGTGGGGAGCAGAGGTGGGGCGGTGGGGAGTTGCTCCGACCCTCCTCTTCCTGCAGTCCCGCCACGGCACGGTGGGATCTGGGCAGGGTCCTCCCTCTCCATCTTCCCCTCGCTGGGACCCAGCACGGCACAGGAGGGACGGCCAACACCATTTAGACAGTAAAATGTCTTAAGTCATGACCCCGGATTCCCCAGGCAGCCACACACAGCGGTCTACACCAGGAGAAAGTGGTCGGTGAGCAATGCGGCAGCACCAGGGGGCTGTGTGGGTTTGCTCTTGTCCATTTGTTTAACTGCAGCCCGGTTTATTTTCCTGGGTGCTGGAATTGAGTTGACTGTGTTGGCAGTATGAAAGTGGCAGACACCAGGATGAAGTCACTCTGGTCAGACCTGGAGAAAACAGGGTCAGGAGGCATGGGGGAGAGGAGGACGCTGCTGTGTGTCTGAGATCCGAGCTATTTCCCAGGACTTTCTGAAGCCCCGGAAGAAGTCCCTCCGCCTCCTTCCCGTATCTCCAGCCTGCCAGGACTTCCAAGGCTCACACATACACATTTCTACGGCCAGGTTTCTCTATCAGCAGACATTCGTGAGGACTGCAACGATTCTGATCAGATGCTCTCAAAATACCACGTCCTGGTGACAGCGTCTCCTTCAATAAATGGATGGCAGCTCTGGCTTTGAGCCCCGGGAACCAGGGAACGGCGTCCGAGCAGCCCAGGTGAATTTCTCCCCTTTGCCAGCGAAAGCTTTTCCCTGCCCTGCCTCACTGGCGGCACCCGTCACCTGCCACAGCGCACTCGGGATTCTCATCCTCTTTTTCTGCTCCCAGATAAATTCAACACGTATGGGAATATTTTTCTCCGATGTCTTTTCTGAGGCTGACTATAGTGTATTCATACATGGCCGTGAGTGGCCGATCATCACCCTCGCTGCGCGGGGCTAGCTGGGTCTATTCTAACAAGTGCTGTAAGAAAACATTTATTTCCCTAACGGACTCTGAAGCTTTAGTTAATGGATTACTATAATTACACTCCCTGCTCCTAGGTTTGTTTAAAAATGATCTAACTCAGGACATGAAACTCAGCATTTCTTTACCCTAACACTGATTTGTCATTTTGCTGAAAGATAAGGACAAGTTTTAATAGGCTTCTGACCTAAACTATCCAGTTTTCATGACAAATTACCTGAGAACATAATAGCTGAAGTTGAAATTTTAGGGAGAAGAAAGCTGAGGTTCATTTTTCCTCGGGTCCTGAACCTTCCTAGTGGCGTTCATCTGATTTTTGTTAAATGAATCATGTGTTTTTTTCTCCCGGTTCTGAGGCCTCCAGCTCTCAAGTCATAACAGGTTCGAGCCCCTGAGAGTTACTGAAATCCTCCATGGGCGCTTCTGGTCCCTGGACCTCAGACGGTGGGACAACTTCCTTCCCCACTCCCACCGGGGCCTGGGGGAAACTCACCTCCCTCCCTCCTGCTCCCTTTGCAGGGGAAGCTCCCGGCCTTGCCAGCAGGAGCCCCGCCCATGGCCAGCTGCCCTGGGTCCTGCTGAGGGACAGTTCCGCGGGTGGCCTTGGACCGGCTCGGTTTCTCCCCTTCCTCACTTGTAGTTCTCAAGAGTAACTGTAGAATGTGCAGGAAAGCAGCATCCTCAGATAGAGAGGAGCTACCTGAAACAGCCCCAGGCCTTGCTCCGCCCGTCTGGGGAATGCAGCACCTAGAGTTGGGGAAGGGCTTCCTGGGGCAGCGAGGGCTTTGTTCCTCTCTCTGCTGCATCCTTTGAAGGATGCCCTTCAAAGCTTTGGCCATGGGTCACGTGTCCCCTGAGGCATGTCACCCCGGGTGGGCCACCTTTCAGGATCCCTCAGCTGTGCTGAAGCAGGCGCAGTCCAGCCTCCACCCACCCTGGCAGCTCAGCTGAGCCTGCGGGACCAGCTCACCTCGGACCCAGCCTTCTGTTGTTTCTTGCGGCCTGTGAGTAATAACCTTGCAGACAAATAGGTGACCAGGGCATGGTGGCCCTAAACAGTGGCCCAGGATGCAGGGGCAGCGGGGAGACTCTGGGCTTTGGTGCACGGATAACCCCCAGACAGCGGGGACTCTCTGGGATTGGTCATTGGTGAACCTGCTTCTCCACTGGGAGGAGTGGCTGCCCCAGGACTGATCTGTGTTGAAACCTGGAATTGGGAAATGTCAATGGAATCTGAAAGGGAGACCAGGGGATGCCCAGACCTGCGAGGAGGCTGCATTTCACCCCATCGGGCCCTGCCCTTGACCTCCACAGCCCAGGACAAACCCTTCAGAGCAGCTGATCACCTAAAGCTCCTGGAGGAGGATGGGGACCCTGGGCAGCTCCAGTGAGGGGTGGCAGCGGTGGGGATGGGAAGAAGGCTGTGCCTACCCCAGATGGAAGAAAGAGGCCGAATCAGTGGGGAGAGGCCTCTCATCTGCCTGCCCTGGGCAAGTTCCAGCCCGTGGCCCCAGGCCTCCTCTGTCCTATGAGGCTGTCCCAGGGCCATGGTTTAGAACAGCCAGTGTCCATGGGAAACCCCACCCCAGCCAGGCCCCCTGGCCCCCTGGGCTCCGACCTCCTTGGGAGGCTGAGGGTGACTCGATGGGAGGCAGGAGAGCATGGGGAAGATCACTGCAGGTTTAAGCGCAGGGCCTGGGGCCACCCAGAGAGCAGCCACAGCCACGGCCCTGGGGCTGGGGAGCAGGGAGGAGGTATGCAGGCCCTGCCCAGGTCAGCGGGAGGAGGGGCCATGTGGGGCTGTCTGGGGACACTGGGCCATGGAGGACACAGTGGGAAACCTCAGGGCATGGGGCCCACCCTGCACCCCTCCTTCTTTCCTCCTGCTGCTGACTCTGCCCTCCTGGGCCAAACCTGGGCAGGAGCCAGTGGCCTCGCAGTCTAGAACCAGAGGGTCAGCCCACTGGACACAGCCGGGGAGGCTGCGGGGCCTCTGAACAGAGCCGGGGCAGTGCCTCTCCACCCACCAAGGCCTGGCTTCCCGGGTACCCCCAGCACCCTCAGCAACTGGTCCCACCAGCTTCAGTCTCGCCATGGCCTAAGATGGGCCCAGGGTCACTTGGGAATTGTGACCTGGAGAAATTCAGCCATTGCTAACCTTAAGAGGGGCTCCTGGGCGTAGCTGCTGTAGGCACAGGGGGCCTTTGGCAGAATGGAGGGGATTATTTGAGCAGTGACTGTTTCCCTGACAACCTGGGCTGAGTAGGTTGAGGTTGGCTCAAAGAGCATCACTTGGGGACGGTGACCCACATGTGCTGGTTCGTTCATTTATTCATCCGTTCACTCACAAATTGTGTGTCACTAAGACTACCGAGAGGAATTGTGCACAGGTGACCTCGTGGGGGACTGAATGCAAGTGTGGCCAGTTCAGAGCAGAAATCTAAACCCTGCGGCCCCACCCCTCTCCTCTCACTCCCATGTTCCCTGGGCCAGGTTCCTCAGTGTCTCTGTTTCTTCCTCTATAAAATGAGGGCAGCAGCCAGCTCACCTCCCGGGGAATGACAGCAGCCAGCTCACCTCCTGGAGGTGCCAGGCTGAGTGAGTCCTGATGGAAAGCGCTCAGAGCAGGGCCTGGCCCAGGAGGCCCCTCAGCTCGCAGGGCCCTCACCGTGGAGCCGCGGGGTAGGTGGTAATTGATTTTCTGGTTCTGCCGACGTGAGACCCCGCACCTGCGAGGCTGAGGCTGCCCCGGACTGCTCAGGGAGCCTGGGCTCTGATTGGCCATTCCATGATTCAGCAACTTTGGATTCTCACCATATCCACATCTGAGTTATAGGAGTTCCAAGATATGCATTTTGCAAAACAAAATGAGAGAAATAATTCAAATGGAATGAGATAAATAATTCAAACGGAATGCCAAATTAAATGTAACGCCTCCACTATGTATTATACGCTGTGCATTTCAGTCTGTGTTCTGCACCCCGAATATGTTCGCATCTGTTCTGTATATATTTTGCAGAACTATTGGGCGCTGTGTTTTGGGGAGATTTGTAAGGGCAATGTTGACCAAGTAGTTTGCCCTGTGTGCCAGCATTAGAACAGAGGGGCGCTCCATGAGGCCCGTTGTACAGAAGGAGAAACCGAGGCCAGGGAGGCACGTGGCTCCCTCGGCCGCCGGCGGCCCTGCTGCCTGGAGAAGGGAAGTGGCCTCCAGTGCAGGGAGCTCAAATACGCGGGGCCGAAGTCACCTCTCAAGGCCGCGTCCACAGATGGTGGCCCCGTTATCCTGGCTCTAGAAAATCTTCCTCTCTTTGGCAACACTGAAACAAAACGAGAAACGCGGAACGAAGATGCTGGCACCGCTGGCTTCCACGCCTTCATCATTCTCAGCTTGCACAGCAGGTCCTGGCTCACAGAATGTCGCTGTCCTGGTGCTCAGGGAGTTCCCGGGGCCGGACTGGGCAGGCTGGGTGTGGGCGCGCAGGGGAGCTATGGGGCACCCCGTCCCTGCAGGCTCCTCCCCACAGACCAAGGGTGCTGGCTTCCGCAGGTGCTGACACAGGTGCACCGAGGCAGGACAGCGGGGGAAGGTGGGAATAGACAGCACCGAGGCAGGACAGCGGGGGAAGGTGGGAATAGACAGCACTAGTGCCCGGGGCCCAGAGCCCGCACAGCCCGCCCACGCCCCAAGGGGTCGCGGTTTGGATTAGAGGAGGGGCGGTGGACGCCAGGTTCAGGCCTGTGCAGACCCAGAGGCTTCCAAAGCGCTGGTCTCTACCCCATAGATTAAAGCTCCTTACACTCACCTTGGGATCATTCCTGCTCTCTGCAGGTGTGCTGTGCTGAAGCGGAGGGGTCAGGTACAAACCAGGAGGTGGGGCCGGGCGGGAGGGGCGGGGTCAAACCACAGGGGCGTGGCCACAGTGGAGACGTGATCAAGCGCACATGTGAAGTGTAGTCAAGTCATAGGGGGTGGGGCCGGGTGGAGGGGCGGGGTCAAGCCACAGGGGCGGGTCACTGTGGAGAGGTGTGGTTAAACGGTAAGGGCAGGGCCGGGGTGGAGGCGAGATATCGGAGAAGGAAATGGCCAGAAAGAGGGGTGGGGCCAGGATGGATGGGCGTGGCCAAGCCATGGGTGTGAAGGTGGGGTGAGGGCAGGAAAAGGGGAGGAGCCAGACAGAAGGGTGGGTCCAGGATGGGGCGTGGCCAACCATAGGGGTGGGGTCAAGCACTGGGGGAAGCCAGGATGGAGGGGCAGAGCCAAACCACAGGGTGGGGCCAAGGTGGAGAACATGTGGTCAGGGTGTGGTCAGGCCATAGGGGCAGGGCCAGGTCGGAGGGGCTGGGTCAGGCATGGGCGTGGCCAGGCTGGAGGGGCGGAGCCAGGCAGGGGCGGGGCCACACGGTCCTGTGAGGGGAGGGAGGACACGCCCATCCTGACGCCCAGTCTTTGAGGTCCCCGCGGTGTCACTGCCCCTGCTTCAGGGCCTCCATGTTTCCCGCCTTCTTGACTGGCCCTCAGGAGTCGGGGCTGAAGGAACCCCGCTGCGCAGAGCGTGAGCATCACACACCGTCTGTCCGCGCGTGGATTCCTTCCGACTTTATCACGTATTTTCTTCCCTTCCGGGTCCTCACCCCATTCCCCTCCCCGCCGTCAGGAAATCGCCGAACCGTGTTCGACGACGATCTTGTTATTTGAACGTGTTCTTGGAGCGCGCCCATTGCTGAGACCAACGTTCTCATGTGATTAATTTCATTCTGCGTGTTTCTAAACGTTTACAAATAATCACGTTTAAAGATGCTCCCGTATTGCTCCGCATGCACCAGCTCACGCTGCTCCCTTGCTGCGTGGGTCTCCGTGTGCGCCCACCCCGTTTTCCTCTGTTCTCCCGGGACACCCGCCCGGGTCCTGTGTCCCTCCGGGCCCCCACAGGCAGGCTCAGAGGTCATCTGCGGGGCTGGCTCAGCACCTCCCTGGGTGTCTACTGGAGGCGAGACCGCTGGGTCCAGGGCCCTCCGTCCACCCCCACCTGCAGGACGTCCCTGCGCCCCTGACTCCCTGCCCAGGTGGGGCAGCCGCCAGCTTCCCAATCACCACCCGGGTGGAAGGGGGCACCCTGGGCGTGGCGTCTTGGCATGTTGGGAGTCGCTCTCCAGGTGCTGCCTGCTCACATCCTCTGTCCATTCCTCGGGATTTCTCCCTGTTTTCGTGTTGATTCGCAAAGTCACATTGGTACATTTCACACACTGATCACTTTCCAGTTTTAAACCTGGCAAATCTCTCCTGCCATCTTGCCAGTTGTCTAATAATTCTGTTCGTGGTCTTCATTAAGCAGGCGTCCCTTGTTTTGATGTGACGAAACAAATCATTTTTCTACGGTTTGTGCTTTCCACATTCGTTTAAAAAATTGTTCCCAGGCACAAGTTCCCAAAGACTCTCCGTGTTCTCCTGTTTCCTCTCTTCATATTCGGGTTCTGATCCACCTTTGTCTGCGGTGTTGGGTGGGGGTCGGCCTTACTTCTCCCGACACAGACAACCCGTTTTCCTGGCGCCAGTTTTACACAACCCATCTTCTCTCCACTGTCTGTGGAGCCGGCTTCATCATGGTTTTAATAAAGATCCTGAGAGCATCTTACTTAGCTTGGTTGGTATTCCTGAAACGTTCTGTTTTCGGTGGACTGTGCTCCCAGTGGAAAACAAACCCAAATCACACAGAGGAATGGAAACGTCATCCTCATCAATAGCCAAATGCCCCCCACTTTTCCTCCATCTGCGGTGCTGGTTAAGAGCAGAGCTTTGGAGCCTAACAGGCTGGTCTGGACACAGATCCTGGGATGGGGACTCGGGAACAG
Source organism: Callithrix jacchus (assembly GCF_049354715.1). Lineage (NCBI taxonomy): Eukaryota > Metazoa > Chordata > Mammalia > Primates > Cebidae > Callithrix > Callithrix jacchus. The sequence goes on along the minus strand of NC_133510.1, from coordinate 134,631,906 downwards.
GTGGTGTGTAAAGGGAGGACCTGGGAGCCGGGACAGAGACGGGGTTAGGACCAACGGAGCCGTGAGCGCCAGGAGTGACCGAGATGGCTTCCTCCTGGTCCTGCAGGGGAGCCCGGGAGCATGAACTCTGCCTCAGCTGCCCTGTTGGAGGCTCCCACACCTGTCACTGGTCCAGGCCTCGCTGGGCGGGGAGGATGAGGCAGGGCCAGCTGCTGAGTGTGAAAAAACTCACTCCCAGGGGCAGCCACAGCAGCAGCACAGCCCCTGCCAGGCTTCTGGGGTGTGAATAATTTCACCGTGACTGGTGTTCAGCCTGTGTCATACCTGGTTTATGTAATTCCTGAAAACTGTAAACAACAAAATCATCTCCCACAAGCCGGGAGGAGGCGGCATCAGCCGCTCTGTCTCACTGCGATGGGGCCAGGCCGGCTCAGTGGCCTCAGAACAGTTGTCCAGAGGAGTGTCAGGAGCCAGCCCTGGAGAGAAGAACCAGAAGCCCGAGAGGGGTCCCTGGGAATGGTGAGGGCCAGGGGATCTGAGTGGAGCCCCCTGGGTCTGGGTCCAGCTCCTCCCACGCAGACAGGTCCTAGAAGGTTATCATGGAGCTGCCCCGTCCCAGAGCAGCTTGTGGGAGCTGATTCTCACGTGTTCAGGGCTTTTATGAGCCGGTTGTTAAACAGCTAGCACTTGAAATTGGATATGCCGGAACATTTGCACCAGGGCACCTGGCAATCTCCACAACTCAGGGTGCTTTGTCTTCCTGGAGAGCTGCCTGTTGAATGTCACCAGCACCCCTGTGATTGCCTCTCAGCGCACCCCCGCCTCTTCCTCTGTCAGTGGGAATGGGACCATCCCTCACCCAGGTCCCTGAGGGTGTTAAGTGATATGAGACAGCATTAAGCCCTAAGCTCAGGGCCGAAAAGCTGTGTGACGGTTTCATCAGCCTGCCATGCCCGTGAGACGCCCTGGCCGTGCCCCCCGCCCCGGGAAGACAGTCCAAGTTCACAGAGACCCTGAGTGCCAGGATCAAGTCCAGACCTTTCTGGACCTGTGGCCAAGCAGACGGATCAGCGTCCTCGGGCGGGGATGTGAGGGACGCAGGTAGCTTCCTGCCCCCCCCCCCGTAGCTCCTGCTGCCACTGCCGGGGTGGGGTGGGGTGGGGTGGGAGGCCGGTGCCCCATAGAGAGGCCAAGGCAAAGGGGCTGCTCTTTCTAGAGCTGGCGTTGGGGTTTCAGGACAAGAGCAGAGAGAACTCAGTGACCCAGCTCTGGCCTCCACCGGGTAGGACCTGGCCTCCCTGCAGCCCCACCTGCAGCCGCCTTCCTTGCTGGAGGGCACAGAACAGCCTTCCCTGCGGACCACAGGGACCACCCAGACCCTGGGCTGTGAGGAGACCCTGTCCAGGGAGCAGGAGCACTGTTAGGCCTCTCCTTGAAGGGGAGCCCACCTCTAGGCACCCAGGGTGCAAAGTGCCTGTCTAAGCACCAGTGACCCTTCCCCAGGAGATGGGAATGACTGTCCCAAGTCATTGCGGGTGGAGCTGCAGGTTAGTAAATAAATGTACAAATGTACCTGATGCCAGGCAGATTTGCACTTCAGATAAGCAGGAATGACCCCTGCTCTAAATATGACCCCCACACCCCCTGGGGAGTGCTCCCAGCAGATGGGGCTGCTCCAGCAGGAGGAGGAGGGGGCTGTGGGTGGGGACGTCCCCACTTGGCCTGCTTTTCCTGCTTCCCCTTCTTTCCCCGGATTTGGACCACCCTGGACAAGACCAAGTACACAGGGGATGCTGGGGCCACAAGGGAGAGGATGCAAGGGATGCCGGGACAGAGGAGAGGGAACACAGGGGACACAGGAGAGGGGACACAGGGGACAGAGGAGAGGGAACACAGGGGACAGAGGAGAGGGGACACAGGGGACACAGGAGAGGGGACACAGGGGACAGAGGAGAGGGGACACAGGGGACAGAGGAGAGGGGACACAGGGGACACAGGAGAGGAGATACAGGGGACAGAGGAGAGGGGACACAGGGGACACAGGAGAGGAGATACAGGGGACAGAGGAGAAGGGACACAGGGGACAGAGGAGAGGGGACACAGGGGACACAGGAGAGGGGACACAGGGGACACCGGAGAGGGAACACAGGGGACAGAGGAGAGGGGACACAGGGGACAGAGGAGAGGGGACACAGGGGACACAGGAGAGGGGATACAGGGGACAGAGGAGAGGGGACACGGGACACAGGAGAGGGAACACAGGGGACACAGGAGAGGGGACACAGGGGACAGAGGAGAGGGGACACAGGGGACAGAGGAGAGGGGACAGAGGAGAGGGGACACAGGGGACACAGGAGAGGGAACACAGGGGACACAGGAGAGGGGATACAGGGGACAGAGGAGAGGGGATACAGGGGACAGAGGAGAGGGGACACGGGACAGAGGAGAGGGGACACAGGGGACAGAGGAGAGGGGATACAGGGGACACAGGAGAGGGGACACAGGGGACAGAGGAGAGGGAACACAGGGGACACAGGAGAGGGAACACAGGGGACACAGGAGAGGGGACACAGGGGACAGAGGAGAGGGAACACAGGGGACAGAGGAGAGGGGACACAGGGGACAGAGGAGAGGGGACACAGGGGACACAGGAGAGGGAACACAGGGGACACAGGAGAGGGGACACAGGGGACAGAGGAGAGGGAACACAGGGGACAGAGGAGAGGGGACACAGGGGACAGAGGAGAGGGGACACAGGGGACACAGGAGAGGGGATACAGGGGAGGGGACACAGGGGAGAGGACATCAGGGACGTAGGGGAGGGCCACATGGTCACAGGAAACATGGGGATGAAAACACTTGATAACGTTTTAAAGCTTACCCTGTGCACCAATTCCCTAGATTATCCATGGGTGGAAAACAAGGTGTAGCCTGTAGCTCAGGGGTGATGACAGCAGAGAAATGGCTCTTTCCAACACTGATATGCCCCAGGCATGTTATGGGCTGGGGACGCAGCCAGAGGAGAGGAAACAGGTGGAGGGGCGGAAGACCGGGGTCTCTGGAGGCAGCAGGGGGAGCAGGTGAGGGCAGGGAGCCCAGGCCGGCTGCAGCCATGAGCCGCTGTCTGGGAGGGGAGAGGCAGCGGGAGGTGCCCAGACCTCCGGGCATTCATGCTTGCGGGCAGACGTCTTACGTATAACCCGCTATGTAGGCACACTGAGCACGTTGATGTGTCACATATTTAGCTCTTGGACAGAAAACTTTTCTGCAAAATCTGTTATTTGCTTTTCCATATCCGTTTTCCATTCTGTTGCTAAATGAACCCCAGTGTTCTTCTGGGTGATCCCTCGGACCCCACCTCAGTGGCTGAGGAGGAACTAAGCCTGCCCCTCTGTTCCCGAGTCCAGATCTGACCCATCAGAACCAGTAAGTGACAGGGAGCTTTCTCTTAACGTTGGAATCCTGTTGCAAAATGTCAGAATCTGCTTGGAAACACCAACTGAGAACACATTTTGCGTTTTTATTTTAAATGGGAAAATTATAATGTATGATGTCAAAATCTCCGATCAATTCCCTAATTCAGCCAAAGCCCCGTAAAATGCTTACACACCGATATGGTGTGACTGAGTCCCCACCCAAATCTCCTCCTGACGTGGAGCTCCCGTAATTCCCACGTGTCATGGGAGGGACTTGGTGGGAGGTAATTGAGTCATGGGGGCGGACCTTTCCCAGGTTGTTCCTGCCGTAGTGAATTTGGTTTTATAAAGGGCAGTTCCTCTGCACAGGCCCTCCTGCCTGCCGCCACGTCACACGGCATCGCTCCTCTTTTGCCTTTCACCGTGATTGTGAGGCCTCCCCCGCCAAGTGGAGCTGTGAGTCCATAAACCTCTATCCTTTATAAATCAGCCAGTCTTGGGTAGGTCTTCACCAGCAGCATGAGAACCGACTAACACATATGAGGGTTCAAATGTGTGTCACGGTGCACGGTACTGACAGGGTCCTTTTTGATCAGCAGATAAATGATCAACAAGGCTGTCAGCCAACTGTCGCCTCTTTACAAATGGGTCACTGGGACGAAACAGGGAGCCCAGGAATAGACTCGCAAAAGCCAGCCAGCTGATCTGTGATGGGGAAAGCCGGCTCTGGTGTGGCCTTTGCCTGGCGGCTGCCATCCAACACCACATACACAGGGGACGCTGGGGCCACAAGGGAGAGGATGCAAGGGATGCCGGGAGAGAGGAGAGGAGAGGGGTCACAGGGGACACAGGAGAGGGGATGCAGGGGAGGGGACACAGGGGAGGGGACACAGGGGACACAGGAGAGGGGATGCAGGGGAGGGGACACAGGGGACACAGGAGAGGGGATACAGGGGAGGGGACACAGGGGAGGGGACACAGGGGAGGGGACACCTGGGACATAGGGGAGGGGACACAGGGGACACCAGGGACACAGGGAAGGGGATGAAGGGGAGGGGACACCAGGGATACAGGGGAGGGGACATAGGGAAGGAGATGCAGGGGAGGGTACATAGGGGAGGGGACACAGGGGACACTGGGGGGTGGAGGACCACAGAGGAGAGCTAGGCCAGAAAATTTCTTCCATAAAGACCATTTGGGAAATAGCTGCATCTTCGAGGGTCATGGGGCTCTCCCACAGCTACTGAAACCTGCCATTGTGTGAAAGCTGCCAGACGGTGCAGAGACTGAAAAGCCGTGACAGGTTCCCTCGGGCCTTCCCTACAGAGGACGAAACTGGGCAATGAGAGCCCACAGATGCCTTCTGCTCCCTTCCTCCTCTTCCTCCTACCCCTCCTCCTCCTCCTCTTCCCCTTCTTCCTCCAGTTCCTCCTCCTCTTCCTCCTACCCCTCCTCCTCCTCATCCCCACTTCCTCTCCCACTCCTCCTCTTCCTTCTCCTCCTCATTCCCTTCCTCTTCTTCGTTCTCCTCCTCCCCCTCCTCCCCTGCCTCCTCCTTGCCCTTCCCCTCCTCCTCCTTGCATCCTCCTCCTGTCCCTAGTGGGTGAGCCATCAGCAGTGATCAGTCACACACTGAGTCTGGGGATTCTGGTCTTCGTCTGCCTTAGCCTTGCTCTGTAGTCCTGGGTGAGTCCTGTCCCTTCTCTGGGCCTCAGTTTCCCCACTTGTAAAATGAGGAGATTGAACTCGTTCTTGGCTTCCCAGACTCCAGTCTCCACTTCCCACCTTCCGTGTTCCATACACATTACTCAGTCCACGTTTTTGTTTAATCATCTCACTTTCACTTCACTAAATTCCTCTGAAGAGGACACATCATGTCACTACCATAAGCAGAAAATCATTCTCCCCGACCGTAAGCAGAAGGTGCTTTGAACGTGAAATGAAGACAGAATGACGTTATTCACAACTAGCTAAGGCCTCATCCGTCCAAAGCTCTGAGCCCGATGCCCACTCACAGGGATTGAAGACTCAGACGCCACCAGGGGCAGGAAGTGACCTGCATGCAGGATGGGGTCTGATTTGCATAGCAAAGTTATGATGATGATGATGATGATGAAGCTTAAAATCTGTGTTCTTCAGGAGTACGGGCTCACTCAACCCTCATGAGAGCCAGAAGAGGGGCTGGGCGTGGTGGCTCAAGCCTGTAATCCCAGCACTCTGGGAGGCAAGGGGGCAGGATCGCTTGAGCCCATGAGTCAGACACCAGCCCGGGCAACATGGTGAGGCCTCATCTCTTTTGAAATTGTTTTTTAAAAAGAGCCAGAAGTGGCAGGTGCTGTTCTCATCCCCATTTCACAGGTGAGGAACCTGAGGGTCCGAGACGCAGGAAGCTGCTCCATCCTCCAGCCAGGACGAGGAGGCTGAGGGACAGCCGAGGCCAACCGGCTCTGAGTCCGGAGTTTCAACCGCGAATTTTCCACAACGCTGAGGAAATGTTCATCCAGGGGCTCTGGAAACACTCCGTCCTCATGGTCTAGCTTCCGTTTTCCTAATTTTGGTAAACATGAAAAAACAAACAAACAATGAAAATAGCCCCTTCCCTTTCCCTGTTGTTCTATTCTGAGGAAGCTTCACCCAATGTGCAAAGAGCAAGTGGCATCGGCCCCAGCGTGGGAGCAATAGGGCGTGGTGGGGACTGTGGCACAGAGAGGGTGAAGTCCCCACCCAAAGGAGAGCAGCAGCTCCGCATACACATGCTGCAGAAAGGAGAGCCCTGTGCCAGCTGCCCAGGCTGTAGGATCCACCCAGGGATCTGGCCTGAACGTGGGCCCACGAAGGGGGTCTACACGTGGGCAGGGCCTTTGCTCCCCTTGTATCTATCCCCAGCACCCATGGCAGTGCCCCGCTCAGAGCTAAGGTGAGATAAATGTGTGTGAACAGAAGAATTCACGGAAATCTCCCTTTTCAACAACTGGGGATCAATTACATGTTTTAAGTCTGGGCTGGGAGTGTTTTAACCTGGACCTCCGGGTGTGTCCTCTGTCATGTGCTAGAGGACACCCCAAGGTCAGCAGGGGCTTCCGCTGGGTCTCTGAGCTGTTATTCTCTCACCTGTCTCACACAGACACAAGTTTCCCGGGTGGAGTTTAGTTGAGAGATCTCAGTAGGTCATGGAAGGAAACCTGCTGGGTCCTCAGGGGCACAGTGAGCTTCGCGCATTAGGACGGAGCCAACATCTGCGCTTCCTAAAGCCTGAACGTGAATTTCTCTTGACACCCTTTCCTTGGCAACTAGCAAATCAGATCAGTGTCTCAAATCCCTATTCTTCCCAGCTGAGCCCAAGCAGAGTGAAGGGTCAGAGGGTGCCACAGGGTGGACATTGGAGAAGTTTAATTAAAGCCTCAGGTTCAGTCGAGGGGTGATCCTGACCCATCACTGAGGTGCGGCCGCTGCTACTTCATGGAGAGACAGCCCAACCCCGAGGACTAGAGCCGCGTCTCAGACGGAGAAGTCAACGCCTGACAGCCTTCGCTCATTTGACGGATGCTTCTCCTGAATTCTCCTCTTGGTAATTAAGTGGTCTCCATGGTAACCGTTGAGGCCTTGATGATGGATTAGACAGGCTGTTTTTAATCATTCCAAAAACAATGCTGGCAGGCACATAAAATCTTCCAGAACCTTCCCGCTCAGCCCAGCCACCAGCAGGTGCAACTGAGGAAGTGAACCCAGGCAACACCACAGCAGAAGAGCCACCGGGCTGGGCCCTGCCAGACATCCTGAGCATAGAATTGTCAGAAATAATAGATCATTGATTTTGCTTGAAGTGACAGCATTTTTGGGTGGTTTGTGAGGTACAGAGAGACATGAGGACGTGTGGCACGGACTGGGCATGGCTGGGACTTTAGTCAGCCAGGAGGAGCTGGTCTAGAACCTGGGCCACACCACCCTGCAGCTGGTGACCTGCAGCTCACATCAGTGCCACGTGGCCCTGCTCCTCCCTCTTTCTCATTAGGTCTTTACTGCCCTCCTGGAATGTCAGGCCTCAATTTCCATTCTGCTTAATGAGTCCTCCTGACCGTGCACTCAAACACTGAAATTAATTTCTCCAGCCTGGCTCTGGCGATTTTCATCCTTAATTCCTCCGCGTCCCCAGAGTGCCTCTAGGAATGTTGTTTCTTAATTCATCTTCGTGATTTAAGAAAGGAATTGTCCCAGCATGGGGCACCACATGCCATACAGGTCTCACCACAGCCACACCTGGGCCAGGCAGGGCCAGTTCAGAGCTGCTCTTGAGGGGCTGTGGTCACGGACGCCAGGGGGAAGGTCCATTTCTGGTCACAGACGTGTGTCCAGACTCTGTCTGCAGCCAAACGGAAGCAGCTGCCTTTGCTGAAGCCATGTGGCCTGTGGTTGCATGTCCTGTGGCATTTTGCCTGCCTGGCATTTGCTCCCTCTACTTCCAGTAGCAAACCCTGATCGGCTGTGCGCGGCCGCATCTGCCCCCTCAGCTCTCACAACCCCTTGGAATGGCTTTCTCCTGGCCCAGGCATGTCACAGAGGCTGCACCACTCAGCCCTCGCAGTCCCCTGGAGAAAGTGGGTGAGGGAGAGGTGGGGGATAATTGCATTTCTAAGGTCAGGGCCATCAGCCAATGTAAACAAGCACCTGAGTCACAGTGTTGGGCTCTCTAGGAATCAGGTCAATTAAATACATAATTTCCCAGCATCCCAGTGCATTCTGCATGAGCTGGGGTGGGGGAGGCCGCCATTCCTCTGGACTGTTTCTCCTCTCAGCTCTGAGCAGAGCAGCAGGTGGGCTCCTGAATCCCCATCTCCTGGCTCACAGCTGCTCGTCACCTGCCTGACAGCCCCTTCTCACCTGAGCCAGGTGCTCTCTGCCCTGCTCTGCAGAAACCTCCCCAGCCTGGCCAGCAGCCTCAGAGGCTTGAGGAAATGTCCTGGCTGCAGGTGAAAGAGGACGAAGGTGCCGCTTCCCCAGCGGGCTCTGAGTTCAACCCACTGGACACAACCCCTTCTCACAGTCACACGGGCTCCCAGGTTCCCCTGTGGGAAAGGCCAGTGGAAACGGCAGCGTGGGCAGAGGCATCTGTGGCCCCGTGATGCGTGGCTGTGTAAATGGCAGATCTGAGAATTCTTCCGGTCCCGAGCGCTGCCCCATCCCGGCCGCCCCATCCCAGCTGCCCCGTCCTGCTGCTCTTCTCCATTCCTCTCACGACCTCCTGCCCCTCTGGGCTCCTCACTGAGGACCACCAGGACTGTCCCCAACACTGATGCTGGCCGAGATGTCTGGGTGTCCGTCCCACACAGTCTGTGCATGGATAGGGGTGGGTGCTGGTGTGAGGCCCACTGTCGGGGTAGACCAAGGGCAGGCGGCCCACCCAGGTGCCGAGGGAATCCAGGCGGAGTGCAGCGTCCTTTGCGGCAAGGTCTGAGGGTTCTCTGCCCCCAGAGCCACTGTGGCTACGCGCTGTTACATCTCCAGAATATGTGCCTTGTATGCCCTCAGCACTTATGAAAAATGAATTCTTTTTCCACAATTTATTCCCATGCTTTAAAAGTTTGAATTTACAGTGGAAAAGCAGCAAGAAGACATGAGCTTCAGGAATGGGCCTGAAAATGGCTCTGGTGGTTGCACTTGGTCCAGCAAACTTCCCACGAGAACAGTACATTGTTCTGCTGACACCTAGAGTCCCCAGCTCATCCCCTCTGTCAGGGGCCTGAGGGGTCACAGGTCCGCAGTGTGCCCCAGGGCTCATCCTCCATCCTCAGTGAGTAATTCTCACCACACATGTCAGGTGTAGGGCAGCATATGACACAAACCGTAACGGGAGCTGATGAGAAGCAAAACGTCTTCATCTGTACCCCTCCAGTTCTTAGCACGCTTCCACCGGGCTCTCAGTTCCAGGCCGATTTTGCATACACTCAGTGCCTGCTGAATTGTTGAACTTAAATTATGACTCTGAGGATTCTGAAGGGTCACAGGCATCCACTCCCTGCCGTCGTGTGATCCGCAGCCTCACTGATGCAGCAGCTCCACTCAAGCTCATTTCTTGAGAAATGTCAAAATGCAACCTCCCGTTCAATTTACTTCCTAACCCTCTTTTAACTATGTTTTCGAGACTGGAATTTCCTCTCTCAGGAACGGTTGACGTAGAAAGACATGTCACCTCGAAGCTGTTCTTTATCATTGCCACAATGGAAGGGCTTCGAGCACTTGTGTTGTGAAAAGGAAAAAACAATTGAAGGACATTTTCTTTCTCTTCCACTTCAGGCTATTTCAGGTCAAAAAGTATTTACAGATTTTGCTTTTCCCATGTTGCTTGTGTACATTGTCGATGAAAAGAGCCAAACTCTGTAAAATATTTGAAGAGATTTATTCTGAGCCAAACGTGAGTGACCAGTGGCCCGTGACACAGCCCTCAGGAGGTCCTGAGAGAATGTGCCTCGGGTAGTCGGGTGTATTTTAGGGAGAGACAAGGTGTTAATGAATACGTGTAAGATGTAATTGCTTTGGTCCAGAAAGGTGAGACAACTGAACTTCCAAGTCATGCATGATTCAAAGGCTTTCTGATTGGCGATGGATCGGCAGAGTTATAATCAACAGACAGGAATAGAAGATAAAGGGGTGTGGAGAGGGAAGTTGTACCGCGCAGACGAAGCCTCCAGGTAGCAGGCTTTAGAGAGAAAGGATTGTCAACGGTCATCTTCTTTTTTTTTTTAAATCAGACTGAATCTGTTCCAGTAGTTCCAGAAGGGAGGAGGGCATAACGAGGCATCCCTTCCCAGCATGGCCTGAGCTAAGTTTTGAGGTTAACTTTGGAATACTCTTGGCTGAGAGGAAGAGTCCATTCAGACAACTGGGGAGGGCTTATAATTTTATTTCTGGTTTACAACATGTACTTCAGGCCTGGATGCTTCTTTTGAATAACCTTGTACTTCCGTGAGGGCGAGGCTCATGTTGCAGTTACCACTGCGCAGATGCAGGCACTAGGAAGAAATTACTTAGGCGGTTGGCGAGGGGAAGGCTTCCCTTTGAATAGAAGGCCGCCCCCAAATCATTTCTTTTCTAACGAAGAGCAGCCTGAAAAACTTCAGACATAGAAAAGCAGGCTAGAAGCGCACATGGGTGAATGTCGGCAGCTGCGCCGAGAGGAAAAGGTTACCCGGGAGCCAGGCACGTCCAACATGGAGGCTCTATCTTCCCTTTTCCTTGTCAGCCACGTGTTCAATAAAGAAGCAGGCAACATGGCACTGTCCAAAGAGAGAATCCATCTGTATAGTAAAAGATGAGGGTGGGATGAACAGCTTCTTCACGTGCTATGCAAATGGCACGCCTGCTTCTACCAATATCTTGCCCCACATGTAAATCAGACATCGCCTCCTCAAGCTCATCTATAACGTCCTGTGCATGTCACTGCAGGACAAGAAGACCCACTTGAGAGCCCCCCTCTCTCTCTGCAGGACAGAGAGCTTCTCTCTTTCTTTCACTTACGAAACCTCCACTCTTAACCTCACTCCTTGTGTGTCCACATCCTTGATTTCCTTGGCATGAGGGGACAAACCTTGGGTATTACCCCAGACGAATGACACAGCTTTGATCGCAGAGCCTGGAGTCAGACAGCTCGTGTCTGGTTCTGTCTCTACCCTCACCAGGTGTGGCCTTGATAAAGTCACTTTGTCTCCCTTAGCTTTGCTTTCCACATCTACATACAGGAAAAATTACATGAAATACATGGAATAAGTCAGAAAATACACAGAGTTTAGCCTTGCACATGGCAAGCACTCAGTGAATACCATTGTGGTCGTTACTATCATTGCCAAACTTTCCCTTTATGCTCATTTGTTCCCTCAGGGTACATTGCTTTCCAAGAACATTTGTCTTGTGGTTCCTGGGTATTCATAAAGATCCAAAGTGACTTAGGCTTTGTCAGACCTGAAACCAAGGGAGGGACACAAGAGGAGTCCTTGCCGAAAGGAAAACAAAACAGAACAGTAGTCCCCGCATCTGAGACACACACTACGTGTCAAACACTGCGCTCGGTACAGTTGTGTCTGCCTCTTAATTCTTGAAACATCCCCGTCAGATATATACTATGACAATCTCCATTTTACAGACAAAGGAAAGGAGACTCAGACGCTCAGTAACTTGCCTCAGGCCCGCAGCACAGACCCCCTCAAAGCAGACTCTGAAGTCTTTGCTCATTTTCCCCTCACGATTCTTCCTCCCTGTTCCATCCCTAATCATTTCATGCTGACTTCTCAAATCTCTATAGCACAGTCTAGACAAAATAACTGTAAACGTTTCACTTTAATTCATATTTTCCTGAGCCCTACTCTGAAGTAAATATTACTTTTATATCTCTTTTTTCTCTTTTTAATTGGGGTTGTTGAATATCTACTGCTCTGTCTTCTGGATTCCTTATTCTTTCCTTAGCTGTGTCAAGTTCACTGATGAATCTGTGGAAGGCGTCTGCATTGCTGTCACTCTGTTATTTCCATTAGCATTTAATTCAGTATAGTAAAATTCCCTACCTGTTCATGTATGTTTTTCATATTTTTCATTAGATCCCTTAGCATAATATCATCATTATTTTGAATTCTCGATCTTATAGTTCCAACATCCGTGACATATTTGTCTGATTCTGTTGGTTGCTTTGTTTCTTGACAATGAACTCTTCTGTGCTTTTTCTCTGTGTCTTGTAATTTTTGGTTGGAAGTTGGACATTAGCATATATAATTCAAAATTCAGATAAATACTGGACAATATAAATTGACATAAATGGTATTTATAACTGGCATCCCTCTTCTTTTAATAGGCATTTATTTGAGAGTTGAAGGATAAGTGAATCTTTTCCCTCTTCATGGAATGTAGCACTTGCTCTTCCCTCTATTTAGAAATGTTCTTCCTGGTACATCCATGTCTGATTCCTTCTCAGCTTTGAGATCTCAGTACAAAAGTCCCTTCAGAGAGAACAACTCTGACCCTCCACAAAGTTTCTCTGTCTTTTCACTTTTTGGCTTCTTTTGTAGCAATTAACAGTATCTACAATTATCTTGCTTTGCTACTCATTTGCCATGTTTTGTCTGTGTTCTAAAAGAGAAGAGCCCTTATCAGCCTTGATCTCCATTGCTCAACAGAGCCTGGATAGTGTCAGTGATGCAGTAGACGAAACTCTCCTGAACTGATGAAGAAGCCAGTGCACAAATGAACGAATTCAGCAACTTTTTATGAGTCTAGTGAAGAAACTCTGCTGGTTTTCCCTCCTCCACTATGACGCCTTCCTTCCTCCTCCCTGGACTGTCAGGAGGTAGTGCTCCAAAGTCATGAGGCTGAGGAAAGAATCAGATCTTCACCTGTGGCTTCCTCAATGCAGTGCTTCTTCTCCCAGCTCAGCCCAGCCCTGCAGCTCTTGCTCTTTGTCCGCTGCTTCTGTTATCTCCTGCTCAGCCCAGCTGCACCAGAACGTGGTTGAACAGTCCCTGTGCCCACCCTGAGTGTTCACCCTAACCCTTACCACCCCAAATCCAAAGTGGTATCAGACTCAGATCAGCCTTGTTGGCCCTGGGCCAATCTTTCTTCCTGGTTAAGAAAAAGAAAATCTTTGTGTTTCTCTTTGGCCTTACACAAATTTGCCATTTGTTACACTGAGTTTAACCATCTCTCCCAAAGCACTCTTGTAAATGCAGTGAACATCTATTCTCAAGCCATCAACTCACGTGTGCAGAATCGCCTGGTTCTTTATAACTGCATATAGTCTTCCTTGAGAGCCCGCACACCGCCTAATGGCAGAAAAGAGTAGGCTCAGTTCCAGTGAACAGCATCAATTTGGGGTGGTAGTTGCTTTTAGACCATTAAGAATTTTCTCCCTCCCCTGCCATGTTGCCTATATCTTGCTGGTTCTTATGGGGCTGGAGTGAGATTCTCAGCCATTCTCTCTTATGCCGACACCTGCTGTCCACGCATGTCCCATTCAGGACCTGGCTGTGCAGTACTCAGTGTGCCTGGTGTCAGCTCCTCTAGCCCAGAGCAGCCCTGCTGCTGCCACATCCCTCCCTCCACTGCCTGGACCTCTTCTGGGGTCCAAGGTGCATCACTCCCTCCTCCACTTACTGGGAGGTAAGAATCCAAACAGCCTCTCCTGGGTCTCTGGCCCTGAAGCCTCAGCAGCTGCCTCTTCTCTATTTACTGTCATTTGGCAGCATGAGGTCCACCGCGAGGTCACTGCTTACGAATTCCCAGGTAGGGAATGAACCCGAGTCCTCTTTGCTGTCAGACCCCAGATGCAGCAGGCTCATGAGTCGTTTTCCATTTTAGGGTTAAGGATTTAGGCATTTGGCGCTGCCCCCTTCCTGTCGACCCTCCCCAGTGTCTGATTCTTTTCTCTGCCCAAACCCAGAAATAATTTCTACCTATTTTAGGACTGGGGAAAAAAAACTGGCTTTGAAAACATTTTCCAAGTTTCTCTGCATTGCAGCAGGGGAATGTACTTCAAACAAACACACATTCTAAAAGCAGTAATTTATTGCTTTGTTCTCTATTTTGGCTGGAGGGCCTCCTCTTGGGAGCTAATGCCTCAACAGTGAGGACCCCAATGGGGAAGGGTCAGGGAATAAAAGAGACATCCCAAGACAAACATACGTCACTCAAAGCTCAACAATATTATCTTGCTGCGTGGGTACTGCTGGCCTCTCCTGGAGGGGAATCGCCAGCCCTGGAGTCTGCAGCAGGTGTAGGAAGCTGCCCCTTGTGTCTCCAGGCCCCACTCAGAGGGACCTGGATTTACTGTCCCTACATCAGCCTGGCACAGGGGTTTTCCTCAAATCTCCTGAGCCAGCCGGGAGGGGAGGCCCTGGGAGCCTCAGTAGCAGCACAGCCTGGGCCCTCCACTGCCCGTCGTCAGCACACTCCCCCTTCCCTTTATCCTCTGCCATGAGGGATGCATGCCAGGGCACCATGCCCTGAACATGCTGCACCCATGGACCACCCAGCAGGTGGCCCAGAGGGGACAAGTGGAGGAGAAGGGAGGAGGGAGGAAGGAGATGGAGAGGAGGGGGAGGAGAAAAAAAGAAGAGGAAGGGAAGGGGAAGAGGAGAAAGCCACAGAGACCTGGGCAGGCTAGACTCCTCCAAGACCTCACAGGAGTGAGGATGTACCATTGATGCCACAAGGATGGCTGCACCTGGGCCAGGTGCCTGCCTGGACAATGTCATGGCATCATATGGCCCCCACGCATCTGTCAAAGCCCTTACCTTAAACACAAAGGATGACATTGGCTGATTAGGTGAATGTGAGCTCCTGTAAAGGGCACTGGGGAGTGTGCAGAACCATGATTGGGAGGGCTGGAGACAGGCGGGAGGAGGCACAGAGCCAGCCAGAGCCAGCCAGGTGAGGAGTCAGCTCCGCTGCAGCTGTGCCAGCTCCACACACACCCAGAGGGGAGGAGGTCGGATTTCTGATCCAGCTCACATTTATATGTATGCAAATTTGCCAAGCGTATGTATTTTAACAATGCTCACTTTACCCGTGCAGATCTTACAACCCCAGGGAAGAGAGTGAGTGGAGACCCTGACCTGGCTGGAGACCTCTCCACCAAGGACACAGATGGGAGGAAGAAATGGAAGTGAGTTTCCATCATGGAAAGACGATTTTAAAGTTACTTTCCTGCACATGGGGTTGCAGGCTGAGCTTCCCAGTTAAAGTGTTTCTGACTCCCAGTCAGCCGTGGTGATGGAACGTGTCTTCCCAGAATTCCAGCTCTTGCTGCAGAAGCTCCTGCGCAGCCTTCTGAGTGCGGAGCCCACGTGCAGATGCCTGGGAGGGAAGAAGACTGTCCTACAGTGAGTTCCGCTTGGCAGCTGCTGTTCCCGGCCATTGAAAGGCCGTGGGATTTACTGCTCCGCGGAGGATAATTAATTTCAGTAAAAAGAGAGCAGTCAGGAAAGGTTCCTCCACCCGCTCTGGAGGGCCAAGGGCAGGGTTGTTTGCGCACCGCTGGGATTCGCCCTCCTTCACTGAGCAGTTGCAACCCTGGTCACCCTTAGCCTGGAGGAAATGCCCTGTATCCCTCAGGGACACAACACGTGTGTCACCTGTGATTAAGCTTTGACCCTTGTGCCCTGTGAGTTCCTGCTGTCTCTCGTAATTAACTGCACAAATCTACTGATCCGAACCATCAGCGGGTGGACAATTGCTACATGACAGTCCCTCGTGTCTGTTTCCCTTCTTCAATGACAACCTCCCATTTCCTGCCGGGAAGAGACCTCGTAGAAAGACACATTCAATCCAGGTGACAATGCCCCTCCTGACCAAAACAGCCCCTGCTCTCCAGGACCTTGGGTCCTAAGTGAGCCACGCATGGGTGGAGTGAGTCAGTGGGGCTCATACACTCCACAGAGACCCCGAGCTCTCCTTTCCCAGTCGGGTGTCCTACCCTCCGCTTTGGGTCCAACCAGGACCCAAAGTCCTGACTGCTTCGGCTGGCCACCCCAAGAGCACCTGGATACTAAGGCCACGTTAGCTCCACACCAGCGAGCCATGGGGCCTGGATGGGGAATCCCACCACCTGAGCCTTGACCAGAGCCCCTGAATGGGATAAAGTGGCTCATCTAAGAATTGAGCACCCACAACGCTGTGCCAAGCAAGCACCATGTTACACACGCCTGTGACGAGTGAGAAGCACCATGTTACACACGCCTGTGATGAGTGAGAAGCTCCATGTTACACACGCCTGATGAGTGAGAAGTACCATGTTACACACACCTGTGATGAGTGAGAAGCATCATGTTACACACGCCTGGGATGAGTGAGAAGCTCCATGTTACACACACCTGTGATGAGTGAGAAGCATCATGTTACACACGCCTGTGACGAGTGAGAAGCACCATGTTACACACGCCTGTGATGAGTGAGAAGCTCCATGTTACACACACCTGTGATGAGTGAGAAGCATCATGTTACACACGCCTGTGACGAGTGAGAAGCACCATGTTACACACGCCTGTGATGAGTGAGAAGCTCCATGTTACACACGCCTGATGAGTGAGAAGCACCATGTTACACACGCCTGTGATGAGTGAGAAGCTCCATGTTACACACGCCTGTGACGAGTGAGAAGCTCCATGTTACACACGCCTGTGACGAGTGAGAAGCTCCATGTTACACACACCTGTGACGAGTGAGAAGCTCCATGTTACACACGCCTGTGATGAGTGAGAAGCTCCATGTTACACACGCCTGTGATGAGTGAGAAGCACCATGTTACACACGCCTGTGATGAGTGAGAAGTTCCATGTTACACACGCCTGTGATGAGTGACAATCTCCATGTTACACACGCCTGTGACGAGTGAGAAGCTCCATGTTACACACACCTGATGAGTGAGAAGCTCCATGTTACACACGCCTGATGAGTGAGAAGCTCCATGTTACACACGCCTGATGAGTGAGAAGCTCCATGTTACACACGGCTGTGATGAGTGAGAAGGACCATGTTACACACGCCTGTGATGAGTGAGAAGCACCATGTTACACACACCTGTGATGAGTGAGAAGCACCATGTTACACACGCCTGTGATGAGTGAGCTCCATGTTACACACGCCTGTGATGAGTGAGAAGTTCCATGTTACACACGCCTGTGATGAGTGAGAAGCACCATGTTACACACGCCTGATGAGTGAGAAGCTCCATGTTACACACGCCTGTGATGAGTGAGAAGCACCATGTTACACACGCCTGTGATGAGTGAGAAGCTCCATGTTACACACGCCTGTGATGAGTGAGAAGCACCATGTAACACACGCCTGTGATGAGTGAGAAGCTCCATGTTACACACGCCTGTGATGAGTGAGAAGCTCCATGTTACACACGCCTGATGAGTGAGAAGCTCCATGTTACACACACCTGTGATGAGTGAGAAGTACCATGTTACACACGCCTGTGATGAGTGAGAAGCTCCATGTTACACACGCCTGTGATGAGTGAGAAGCACCATGTTACACACGCCTGATGAGTGAGAAGCACCATGTTACACATGCCTGATGAGGGAGAAGCTCCATGTTACACACGCCTGTGATGAGTGAGAAGCTCCATGTTACACACGCCTGTGATGAGTGAGAAGCTCCATGTTACACACACCTGTGATGAGTGAGAAGCTCCATGTTACACACGCCTGTGATGAGTGAGAAGCTCCATGTTACACACGCCTGTGACAAGTGAGAATCTCATTGTTACACATGCCTGTGATGAGTGAGAAGCTCCATGTTACACATGCCTGTGATGAGTGAGAAGCACCATGTTACACACGCCTGATGAGTGAGAAGCACCATGTTACACACGCCTGTGATGAGTGAGAAGCTCTATATTACACACACCTGTGATGAGTGAGAAGCACCATGTTACACACACCTGTGATGAGTGAGAAGCTCCATGTTACACACGCCTGTGATGAGTGAGAAGCACCATGTTACACACACCTGTGATGAGTGAGAAGCTCCATGTTACACACGCCTGTGATGAGTGAGAAGCTCCATGTTACACACGCCTGTGATGAGTGAGAAGCACCATGTTACACATGCCTGTGATGAGTGAGAAGCTCCATGTTACACACGCCTGTGATGAGTGAGAAGCTCCATGTTACACACGCCTGTGATGAGTGAGAAGCTCCATGTTACACACGCCTGTGATGAGTGAGAAGCACCATGTTACACACGCCTGTGATGAGTGAGAAGCTCCATGTTACACACGCCTGTGATGAGTGAGAAGGACCATGTTACACACGCCTGTGATGAGTGAGAAGCTCCATGTTACACACGCCTGTGATGAGTGAGAAGCTCCATGTTACACACGCCTGTGATGAGTGAGAAGCACCATGTTACACACACCTGTGATGAGTGAGAAGCTCCATGTTACACACGCCTGTGATGAGTGAGAAGCACCATGTTACACACACCTGATGAGTGAGAAGCTCCATGTTACACACGCCTGATGAGTGAGAAGCTCCATGTTACACACGCCTGTGATGAGTGAGAAGCTCCATGTTACACATGCCTGTGATGAGTGAGAAGCTCCATGTTACACATGCCTGTGATGAGTGAGAAGCTCCATGTTACACATGCCTGTGATGAGTGAGAAGCATCATGTTACACACACCTGTGATGAGTGAGAAGCACCATGTTACACACGCCTGTGATGAGTGAGAAGCACCATGTTACACACGCCTGTGATGAGTGAGACTCCATGTTACACACGCCTGTGATGAGTGAGAAGCTCCATGTTACACATGCCTGTGATGAGTGAGAATCTCCATGTTACACATGCCTGTGATGAGTGAGAAGCACCATGTTACACATGCCTGTGATGAGTGAGAAGCTCCATGTTACACACGCCTGATGAGTGAGAAGCTCCATGTTACACACGCCTGTGATGAGTGAGAAGCACCATGTTACACATGCCTGTGATGAGTGAGAAGCACCATGTTACACACGCCTGATGAGTGAGAAGCACCATATTACACACGCCTGTGATGAGTGAGAAGCACCATGTTACACACGCCTGTGATGAGTGAGAAGCACCATGTTACACACGCCTGTGATGAGTGAGAAGCACCATGTTACACACGCCTGTGATGAGTGAGAAGCTCCATGTTACACACGCCTGTGATGAGTGAGAAGCTCCATGTTACACACGCTTGTGATGAGTGAGAAGCTCCATGTTACACACGCCTGATGAGTGAGAAGCTCCATGTTACACACGCCTGTGATGAGTGAGAAGCTCCATGTTACACACGCCTGTGATGAGTGAGAAGCTCCATGTTACACACGCCTGTGATGAGTGAGAAGCTCCATGTTACACACGCCTGATGAGTGAGAAGCTCCATGTTACACATGCCTGTGATGAGTGAGAAGCTGGATGTTAACGGTGCCCTGGTAAGGGAGGAGGGCTGGTGTGGGGGCAGTGGTGTTAATTCACTTCTTGGTTGACCAAGGTGTTGTCACTTAGCTGTCCCAAGACTAATCCTGGAGATATTAAAATTCACACTTAACACCTTCAGTACCCAAAGGGGTTCATCAACTTTGGGTTTACATAAGACACAACCATCAATAGCAGCTGAACACCTTCGTGTGTCTTATTTTATCTGACATGGGATTTTCAGTAGGGATTAGTAATAAAATTAAGAAACCTCAAATGAATAAATGTCTTATTAACACTTTAATTTGAGCCTGGAGTTTCCAGATAAATTCTTATGCCAGTGCAAAGAACATTTTTTGATTGTCAGAATTTTCGCTCACTTTGATGGGGGGACATTTCTGCACTGTTGATCCATACGTGTAGCTTAAGCTAAGCTCTCATTAACTCCTTGGGTAGAGTCTGGATGGGAGGGTGTAGTGGGTTGAATCGTGGTTCCCAAAAAGATATGTCTGCGCCTGAATTCCAGGAAGCTGTGAATGCAACCTTATTTGGAAGCATCTTTGCAAATGTAATTAATTTAAGGATCTCAAGAAGAGACCATCCTGGATTAAGGGTGTAAGTTCAGTGACTAGTGTCCTTACATGAGAATCACAGGAATACTTGAAACATGAAGCACGAGATAGCCACGTGAAGCCACGAGACAGCCACGTGAAGCCACGAGACAGCCATGTGAAGACACAGGCTGAGATGGAAATGATGCATCTGCAAGCCAAGGAACATCAAAGATTTCCAGCAGCCACCAGAAGCTGCAGAGATGGGTGGTCCCTCAGAGGCCCCAGAAGGAACCATCCCTGCATGCTCCTTGGTTTTGGACTTCTGGCCTTCAGAGCTGTGAGAGAATAAATATCCATTGTTATAAGCCACCCTTTGTCCCTAAAGGAAGAACAGCAAAGTGCGGTGTGAGGGCCTGAAGAGAAAGAGCAGGTGGAGCTGGGTGCTGCTCATCTCCACCCAGGATGTGGCTGCCCAGGGGTCCACAGACACTGTTCACCCCATGGGAGCTTGCTGTAGCCCCACGTCCATGGCTGTAGCCTCAGTGCCAAGACCGATGCCTCCCACATAGCATGTGCCCGGAACAGGCATTAGAATGAATGGACAGAGGGGGGTGATCGGGGGTAGGAGCCCGCTGTGTCGTTTCTTCTAGCTACAGTGCTTTGAACTATAGGCACAGTGTTGTGCAGCGGATCCCCAGAACTTTCTCAGTTTGCAGAACTGAAACTCATACCAGCTGGACAGCAACTCCCCTTCCCCAGTCTCAGGCCACCACCATTCTACTCTCTGTTTCTATGAGTTCGATGGTTTTCGAGGCCTCCTACAAATCGAATCAAAAGCAAAGGACTCCAGTAGACATTTCTCCAAGGGAGATACACACATGACCAAGAGGTGTATGAGAAGGCTGCTCAGCATCATGAATCATGGGGGAAATGCAAATCAAAGCCACACCTGTTGAGAGGCCATTATCAAAAACACAAGAGGTAAGGGCCCGTGAGGGGACAGAGACACTGGAGCTGCTATATACCACCGAAAGGAATCTAAAATGAGGTCGTTGCTACGGAAGACAATATGGCAGCTTCTCAAAACATGAAAACTAGCACTACCGTATGATTCAGCCATCCTACTTCTGGGCAGTTATCCAGACGAACTGAGCTTAGGACCCTGACGAGATATCTGCACCCCTCATTGCAGCATTGTCACAATAGCGAGGCCACCGTCTGACCAACAAAGACGTGGAGCCTACCATTTGCGCTACCGTGGATGAACCTGGAAGCCGTCATGCTAAGTGAAATAAGCAGAAACAGAAGAGCCCACTGGGTCTGCAGCTCAGAAGTTGTTCAGCAAAGTCTCCTCTGCAGAAACAGGTTTGGGAGGGGAATGCAGGGAGCTCCTTACCAAGGAGATATTGACATGGCTATGGGCAGTGATGGGCGAGAGGGTTGTCCACCCAGACTCAAAGTGAGGTCCAAGCCTGGGGTAGACATAGAGGCTGTCGGGTCACACCACGGGGAGGTGCAGACAGAGACCCCCGCAGGCTGCTGTGTCCACTGTATGTGGAACAGGGGGAAGCCCAGACACTCCCTCCAGGCTCCTGATGACCATCCTAGGAGCTTGGGCCAGCAGGACCATGGCGGGCCCGAGTTGTGGCCAACCTCCCACACATTTCCAGAGGGCTGTGGGGCCTTCACAGTCTTGCCCACACAGGCCATGCCCTCAGAGGACATCTGGTCCTCCCACACCCTGCACAAGTGGGGCAGTCAGGAGAAGCCATTTGAAGTATTGGCTGAGAGCACCTTTGGGAGGATCAATGGCTTGTTCTGTGGGGACACATGATGAAAGGAACAAACCCTGAAGAGAGGCTGGGCTCCTCTCCTTCACAAGGGGCAGTGACAGGATCTCCCTGTGCAGTAATGTCAGAGGGCTCGGGAGCCAGACTGCCCTGTCCACGCCCTGCCCACTTGCCAGCTATGTGTTGGTACTCAGGACCCGAGCCTCAGTTTCCACAGCTGTAGAATGGGGAGGCAAACATCTCCTACCCCACAGGCCTGCCATGAGGATCAGTGAGATCATTCACACGACATGTTAGCACAGTGCCTGGTGGAGGGTGTGCTCCACAAACGGCCTGATACTTTCACCGTGCAAAGATAAAAGAAAGAGAGAAGGTGGATGCACGGGTTTGTTTCCACACCGCTGTAAGAACAGCCTGAGACTGGGGAATTTACAAAAGAAAGAGGTGTGTTGACTCACAGTTCTGTGTGACTGGGGAGTGCTCAGGAGGCTTGCAGTCATGGTGGAGTGGGGGGTAGGCACTTCTTCACAAGGTGACAGGTGAGAGAATGAACGAAGGGGGAGCTTGCCAAACACTTGTAAAATCATCAAATCTCGTGAGAACTTGCTCACTCTAACAAGGACAGCACGGGGGAAACTGCCCCTATGATCTAATCACCTCTGCTGGGTCCCTCCTGTGACACTTGTGGATTATGGGGATTACAATTCAAGATGAGATTTGGGTGGGGACACAGAGACAAACCACTGAGACTTGGGTGGGACACAGCCAAGCTGCATCAGTGGAGAAGAGGAGGTGGAGGATCCATGACTGAGTTGAATGTACTTGAACTTCAGACACTGGAGCCAGGCTTCATAGAGCATCCTTGGACCATCATGCCCGGGAGCTTCCCCTCTCTACCGAGGCCCAAACAAACCTGCTCTGGAACTGGCCCAATATTCCCACAGAAGCAAAGCTTGAGGAGACTGTTATTTGAGTTCATGTCTCAGGAAACCAACCGTCAGGACTCCAAGATACTATCAAGGAACTGAGCTTTCCCAGATCCCTGCATCCAGCCAATGAGACCTGCTGCTTGTTGGCCAACTGCTCTTCCTCACAGCTAATAGTGGGTTAGAGAGATCCACCTGGGACTGGCCTCCCCTCTCCCATCACCCGCATCCAGGCCCTTCTTCTGGGGCAGCACTGGTCTCAGTGATCTGCTTTCTGTGTGGTGAGAAACTGGACTGAACCAAAGCCCAGTGCTTGCCAACACATCCCTGAAGATGCAGCAATCTGGGCTGAGGAACAAGGGGAGGGGAGTCCCTGGCTCCAGTGTGGGAACAGGTGCATCTATCAGGAGGGTTCAGCTGCGGGAACAGGGACCCCTGTATAAGAGTGGCTTAAATAAAATGGGGGTTGTCCTGTTATAGACAATCTAGGCATAAGCTGTCCAGGGTCCTGTGGTGACCCCAGGATGTCAAGGTCCCAATCGTTCTACGCGGTTGCTCCACCCGCCCTTGATGCTCCTTGACCCCACTCTAATCCAAGATGGCTGCAGGCACCCACTTCCCTCCAGGACCAAGGGAGAGGAAGAGGACAGGCTTTCGGGGCATGACCTGGAGGTGCTACACACCATTTTCTCTCTCATCCCATTGGCCAGAACGTGACAATGTGACCACACCTTGCTGCAAGGGATGCTGGGAATTGTAGTCTTTATTCTGGGACCTCATGTGTCCTGCTAAATCCTGGGGACACTATTGCCACAGCACAAAAGAGGAGGAGAGCACACTGGGGGCCGCAGTCACTGCCCCAAGGCTGTGCCCAGCGGGAGAATCAAAGCCCTGAGGGCCTTCCCATTCGTAACTGTAAATAATTAGAGATGAACAAGGAGGAACCCAAGAGAGAAGTCTCAGCTGGGTCGGGTGACCCCCCACAAGGTTATGGAGAGAAAGAGATTTCAAGCAAGCTGGAATTCTAAATTCATGAGGCTGGTTTTCCTAGAAGCAACTAGATAATACAAATTTAGAAATTAAAAAGACAACAGCCAGCTCCACGTGGGAAGGATGTGGAAATTGCTTGTTGGAACGTTCATGCTGCAGCAGCCAGCAGAGCCCCCCTCGATGCCTAAGGGTGTTTCTGAGGTGCTTTTGTGCTGCTGGACCCTCTTTAGCGGCCACTGCTCTGGTTATTCGTCATGATGACGAGTCATCTAATGCATTTCACAAGACCCAGTGTCAACTGTCCTCCCTTTGCAACGTGATTCAAACACAGCAATCTCCCAAACAGCTGTTTCCTTCCCAGGAAGCTCACCTTGGTGCAGACAGGCCGCTCTGTCCCTCTGGCCTGGAGCTCAGTCAGCAGGCATGGGGGACGCCGCTGCTCCATGTGCACACGGGACCCAGACTCCACACGAGAAAAGTGCCATCTGAAAGGAGAACTAGAATGCAGAACTGGTCTCGCTGAGACATTAAAAAGGAACACCCCCCGTATCTGTATGCATGGAAGTAAAAACCGCCAGCTGTGTGAGGACCAATCTTCCTCTCTCTCTTCATGCGCAGTTTTCTGCACAATAGCCACTAATATGTCTTTCATTTCTGGGGACAATTGTCCACCCCAGTGTCAGTTGAAGGAGAATTATCTCCAAGATACAGTGCAGGAGCACGACCGCGTTTCCTGTGCTGAGGCTTTCTCTGCAGCTCTCTGAACCTCTCAACACATCTGCAGGCAGACACCGCAGTCTGTGCTCGGGAGGAAACCATTGAAAGGAGCCAGGAGGCCCAGACACACACAGGCACCTGAGCCCAAGTCTGGCCATGATCCAGAAACTAAACTCCCAGGTCTGTCTCTAACTGTGCGCTTCAGCAGTGCGGCCCACCTAATCCATCGCTCTCTCCTGTGGGGGGAGGAGAACTGCAGCCAGTGAGTCTGCTCTTTCCTCTGGAAAGGTCGGGAATGTCAGAGGAGTGGCAGCAGCCAGCCACCTTCCAGGAACCCTGAGCTGCTCTGTGTCCCCAAGGGGCGGAGCCTGCAGCTGCTGGGGTCTGGGATGGGGGGCCTTCGCACTGGACACCTGAGCTATGCAGGCTGTGGGGGGCTACACAGAGGCCCAGACAGGGGCTGAGGGGCCACCAGCCAGGGCAGAGCAGCTCAGGGAAGGTTTCCAGGCTCCCTGCAGTGAGGAGGGGGTAGGAGGCACCGAAACAAGGCCCCTCCCTCGTGGATCTGCAGGGCCTGGGCTGGTCTTATGTCAGCTGTTGCTACCACAGAAGTCAGGGTTCCGAGGTGGAGTGAGCCTAGGGGTGACCTGGTGATTCTGCAGCCACTGTGACAAGGTGTGGAGTGTCTTTCGGGTCCCCTGCGGTCCGTTGTTAGAGCACCGAGTCACGTAACCCATGTGCCCCTGGGCTTCCCAACGCAGCACGGGCTTTCCTGCAGGCCCTCCTTCACCTTTGACAGGAAGGGTGGACTCCGAGGAATCCTCCTCTCCATGAGGATGTGGGCGCCTGCAGCAGCCGCTCCGCCAGAGCACGTGTGTCCGCAGACCCGGACCTCTGGAAGGGATACAGGTGACCAGAGCAGTGCGTTCAGGAACGTTCGGGGCCAGCTGGTGCCCACGTGAGGAGCCTGCCCTCCCAGGTCAGCTGGTCTCCTGGCCCTGGTGCTCTCGCCCAGTGTGGCACAGCCACCTGTGCCCTGCTCAGAGGACTCCAGGGCTCTTCTAGGACTGCCCGTCTCTCCCTGCAGGTCCCTCAGTCAGGGATGGAGGCTGCAGAGTCATCCCTTCTCCACTGTCCAGGCCCAGCCCTCAGGGGGCAGAACAGGAGCCTCCCTTCCCAGGAGGAGGCCCATGTGTGGCTGAGGGCACCTTGAGAAAGCAGCAGCCGCTGCCTGCGTGGGACCCGGGAGGCTGGAGACAGGCACTCCAGGGCCTCCTCCCATTGCCAGTGTCTCCCCTCTGTGCCTCCAGTCCCTGGCACTGCAGGGGCCCAGGGTGAGGAATCTGCACATGCTCCTGCCCCCAATGCAGGCAGATAAATCAGTGTCCACGGGGCAGAGATTCCAGCATGGCAGGGATTGGTGAGGAGCAGCCTGTCCTGGGTGCAAGCGATGAGGCGCTCAGAAAGACTGGGACACAAGCATGGGCTGTGATTCTCAAGCACATCAGGTTGCCACTCGGGGTGGGTGCCTCCCATCCCGGGCTCATCGCCTGGCACGGCTGAGTGTGGCAGCATGCCCCCAGTTCCATCACCCAGAATCTATGCAATAACGAGAGCCTGCAGCAGCTCCATGAAGCAGGCATTGTCATTCTCCCTTTTGTGCCAACAAGGAAACTGAGGCACAGGGAGCTTAAGTCTCCTGCCCCATGTCTTATTCCTAAGAAACATCTGCATCTGGGCGGACATCCAGGCAGCTTGGCCTCAAGTCTCTGCTCTCAGCCTCAGTGCTGGGAAGATGCTGCCCTGAGCACTCAGGAAATGGTCTGAGGCCCATTGCTCTAGCCTTGGAAAGAAGGCCTGGCTGCCCTTCCCCTTTGGAATCCACCCCCAGACTCTGGCTCCTGCAGAGACCCTGGAGATCCTTCCCCATCCTCCCTCCTCACAGGAGAGTCCTCCCTAATCCTGCCCCAGCACATGGCAGCCGTGTGCTCAGTTTCCCATCTTTGCCACATCAGCCTTTTATTATCCAGCAAAACGTAGCTACATCTGCTTTCCTCTGGGTCTTTCTCTGTTCTCCCCTGGGTCTTCCTCTGTTCTGTTCCCTCTTCCTGAAGCTATTCCGGCTTCTGTTCCCCCACTTGGGGGTGGGAGGGTTGGTGGGAGCCCCAGCGTTGCTCTGACCCGGGCTGAGCCTGCGTCCCCGGGACGTCTGCAGCAGGCCCGTCTCCCGGCTATGTGCTTTTCTAGGCTGATCCTCACCTGTCCCTCCCTCGCGACTCAATCCTCTGGGTCTCCAGGCTTTACAGGGCCTGCGTCACTGGCATGAGTCAGGCTCAGCCCTCCTACTGCCGGGGCTGAGTCTCCAAGCAGTAATTGGGCTGCATCATCTCCCGATGCTGGTCAAGTGGTTTCTCTGAAATCACCCCGCAGGGTCCCTGAACTGACGTTCATCAGCTTCAGTGTCAGTTATTTCCTGGACTGGGTCACCTGTACCCGAGGCTCCCAGCTTCAGCCAGACTCAGGCCTCCGACATTTCTCAGGTCGCCTGGTCATTAACCAGACGGTCTACTCAGGAGCCAGCCTCAGGCATCTAATGTGAGTCCTCATATCTCTGCTCACAGAAGTTGAAGCGGGTGCTGCAGGGAGATGAAGCAGGGAACCAATCTCTCCTTTTTGATGAGATATTTTCCCTGTGAAGTGCCCTGCACTTTGCCTTCTGTTTCCAGGAGCAATCGTCCATCTGCCTGTCAGATAAAAGACCCAGACGCAGTCCCAGATGCAATCATGACTCTCAGCACCGAGGCGAGGCGTCCCCTTCAGCATTCTGATTGTGTCTGTTTTTCTAACGCCATCGTCTGAGTCTGTCCATCAGCAGCAAAGCAGCCTCCTTAAATAGCTGCCGCAGGACCTGGACACACGCACACACACACACACACACACACACACACACACGCACGTCCAACCCCACGGCAGTGCTCTAGAAGCCAAACCCCAGGTACCTCTCAGTCAGACATTGCAGGAGTGCTGCCAACCCAGTAATCACCCTAGATTCAAAGTGAGGCGAGAAACTGCAGCTCCCAACCTCTTTAAAATTGCCAGAGGATGTGAAAGGCACGGAGTAGGGTGGGCGGTCTTGCTTCTCAGTTATCGACTCTGTGAGTGACCTGTGTCCCTTGTGGGGAGCCGAGCCTGTGACTGCTGCGCATGCAGGGTGGGAAATCCAGACTGACGGCCTGAGTCCTCCAGCAGCTCACGGGGTGCAGAGCCCCGGGGAACCTGGGCAGGGCTTCAGGGTTACTGACCTTCCAGGGCAGACCAGAGGCCGGGTCCCCTCTTAGCAGGTGGTTGTCCTGGTTTACCTGCAGTGCCTGGGGGTCTGCAAGTCCTAAAAAAATCCCCCTCCACCTCTTAGACCCGGGGCTCAGGGGCAGCTTTCAGGGCTGTGGCTGTTGCTGCCATGGGCATCTGGGCCCCTGGGTTAAAAATGGAGTGGGCAGTTTTTCAAAGTTTGATAAGTGCTGTTGGTTTGATGACACATCGCAGTGGCCACAGGTAACAATCCACACGGGGGCTTCACCTCTCATCATTCCAGCAGCCCCCATCACATGTGGAAATGCACCTTCTGATATCAGGGACATGTTCCCCCCATCCAACCTCCTGCTTCCAGGAAGATCCTGTGCTCATATATGACTCCGCCCCCATAACCACCACTGATTGGCCTATGGGTGGTCACCTGGCCCCAGACAGGCCTATCGGAAGTGTTCCCTGGGATTTTTCAAACTGGAACTGACATGAAGCCAAGAGGGGGAAGAGATGGCATGTTTTCTGGCATATGGAGAAGGCTGCTCTACTATGACAAAGAGCTAAGCCAGTCTCATTAGAAGATAGAGGCGGTGGGGCTGGACCATGCAGGGCCAGCTGCTCTGATGCTCACTGCACATCTGACCTGCTCTTTGATTGCACACCCCGAGCCTGAGAGCAGACCCTCAGGCCTCCTGCAGAGAGTTCAATGCAGAGGCTATTTACAGAGGTCTAAGTAGGGGTGGGCAACCTGCACCCCAAGAACTGGAACAGCAGGGAAGCTGGTATTCGCCGTAAGCCCCAGGGCACAGGCGAGGAGCTTTGTTTCTAGAATGCAGGGAGGGTTGTAACTCTGGGAGAGGGGTCATGCGGCAGGATCTGAGGTCTTATTTGGGGAAAACCTCCATTGCCAAAGCTCAGTCAGGCAGGCTCCAACCTCTGTCTCCTCCCACCCTCGGGCTTCTATTCACTCTCATCAGCTAAATCCAACAGAATGCAGAGGGCAGGGAGCCCCACTGGTGCCGTTTCCAGAGGTCAGCCTGCTGGGCACGGCGATGTCACAGGAGGGCACAGAATCGATGCAGAGGGGCAGGCAGAGAATAGCTTGTGCAAACAGCCCTTCCTGTATTCCTTGAGTCGGTAAACGTTCCCATTGACCTTAGCATTTCTGAGTTGCATTTATCTTATTTGACTCCAAAAGTCCTATTCTGTAACTAACTCCCCAAAAACAGTAAGTTTCTCAAGCCAGCTACTAAGTCCAGTACAGGGGTGGGTGCTTGTTGGATGGCTGGATGAGAAGGCGAGAAAGCACCGCAGAGGCTCCATCCCCGCTAGACAGATGCTGCCCTGGTTTCCTCGTGTTTCCCAACCTGAGGCAGCATCTCCGTCAAAGCATCTTATGATTGTGGCCAAGGTTACTTGTGATGGAGCATGGACGTTCTTGGCAGCAGAATGTCTCTTTTCACGGTCTTTTATCAATCCAGCCACCCAGCAGTGCCTGAGAGGGAGCAGACGATCCATTCATGTTGTGTGAATGAAGGGGCACATGAGTGGATGATGGATAGATGATAACTGGATGGGTGGGTGGATGGATAAGCAATGAATGGAGGGGGAAATGGATGAATAAATGAGTGGAAGGGTGGATGAGTGATGGATGAATGACAAATGGATGGATGGGTGAATGGGTAGAAAGATGTGTGGGTGACACATGGATGAGTGTGTGGATGGGAGAACGAATAAGTCAGTGGGTAGATAGGTGGCTGGGCGAATGGATGGATGATGGGTGTACAGACATGCAGATGGGTGGATAAGTGGGTGGATGACGGATAGATGCTAGTGACTGTTTCCACACCATCAGGAAGCCGAGTGCCCCGAAGAGAATTAGCCCTGGGGCTGAGACTTTAGAAAGGCAGCATCCTAACTCATCTCGGTGACCCTTACAGCTTGACTCCCACACTCCAGAAACTGCCCCCTGGGAGGACCCTGACCACGAGGCGTCCTTACTTCATGATCTCACCAGGCTGAGCAGCTGACCTTCCCTGGGGGGCTTCACATTGAGTAACTGCACTCACAGCTCCACAACATCCTCTTGAACTGAGCTTTGCCAAGGGCTGCTTCTAATTCCAGGTCGTATTTTGCTACAGAAGTTTAACAAGTGCTGGTCTCTCCCGGCTCTACTACAGAAGTCTGTGGGTCTCAGAGCAGCTCAATGGGCAATTAAAATCCAGGACGTGGGGAGGAGTCAAGTGTGTGCTGATGTGGAGAACGAATGGACCGAGGAGCAGCAAGATGAAGGGTCCCTCAAGTGGACCTGAACACGGCACCTATTCAAGCTCAGCCTCAGCCACAGCAGGCACCTTTAGAGCAGGTATTTAACCATCACCTTTTACCTTTTAAGGACAGGCTAGAGCATTTGCTTTCCCTTCTCCCTCTGGGACACAAGAGCTTGAGCCTCTCAACATTAATCAGGCTGAGTCACCCGTGTGAAGACTTATTCCTCTTCATGGACCACACCGATTCTCCAACCATTAACCAGGCTGACTCCAGGCTACCCAGGCTGAATCTCCTGGAACTATCCAGGGAAGTCCCCGGATGTTAATTATCTCTGTTGTCCAGTTATTTTCGAGACTGAGTTTCTAACCGTGAACCAACGCCAAGCCCCCGCACGTCTTAGAATCATTCCCCAGGAGCTGGGCCAGGAACGGTGGCATCCGCCCGGCCCACACGCTGGACACTGCCCTGGTTGACTTCCTGTCATTCACCAGGGTGGCTCTCTGGACAGGAGGCCACCCCAGACCCTGCACGTGAGTGAGCTGATGGGACAGTGTTCAGTCCTAGTCCTTTGAGCATGGGCCGATCTGTCCATGAGGCTTCGGAAGCCACGGGGCTTGGTGTCCGGTCCTCAGGGAGAAGTGTTGCTGTGAGCTGGAGAGGAGACAGTGGAGGCAGCTTCCCGAGGAACACGGGAGAGATGCCAGGGAACTGCAGGTGGCCCCGGTCCTCTGGGGAGGGCTGCAACTCTGTCCAGAAGGGATTCTTAGCCCTTCTCAGGTGCTGTCTCAGCCCTCAGCATGTCTGGGCACCCTGGCCCAGTCCTCCCGCAGTTCCTCTAAGAGACTGGTCGTGTGGAAACCTCCCAGGAAAGACCAGGACTGATCCAGTCTCACAGCCCCGTGCAGGGTTGGCAATGCTGCCCAGGCTCCGGTTCCCTCTCACCTGAGATCTGTGTTAGGAAGGAGGCTTCTTCTGCCTGACACTCCACCTTCTGTGCAACATGCCGTTTGGGCTGAACTCATCACAGAACCTGAAGCTGAGTCGGGCTCAGGACTGACGCAAGAGCTGCACATAGTGGCATTTCACCGTGAGGACATGGGGCCAACCAGGCGATGCCCCTCGAGTCCCAATCTCAGGTCCACATTCCCACCATGCTCTTCTCTGACTGAGAGCTTGGCCCAGGCTTGGGCAGTGGGTAAAACCAGAGGGAGACAGAGGCAGTGCCAGGTGCCTCTGGAGTGTGTCCATCAGGGCCTCTTGGGGGCAAGAGAAGGAAACCCCATTCAACCTGGATTAGAGCATGCAGGAGCCATCCTGACTCCCCGCACCAGCCAGAATGAGCAGGATTGAGAGGCTGAAAGGGTCCGCATCCAGTTTTCCTGGTCCATCCCTGGCTCGTTGTCCCTGGATTCGTTTATGTTATGGGAGCGCCTGTGTTCTTTTTTCTTTTCTTTTCTTTTCTTTTCTTTTCTTTTCTTTTCTTTTCTTTTTTTGAGACGGAGTTTCGCTCTTGTTACCCAGGCTGGAGTGCAATGGCGTGATCTCGGCTCACCGCAACCTCCGCCTCCTGGGTTCAGGCAATTCTCCTGCCTCAGCCTCCCGAGTAGCTGGGATTACAGGCACTTTCCACCATGCCCAGCTAATTTTTTTGTATTTTTAGTAGAGACGGGGTTTCACAGTGTTGACCAGGATGGTCTCGATCTCTTGACCTCGTGATCCACCCGCCTCGGCCTCCCAAAGTGCTGGGATTACAGGCTTGAGCCACCGCGCCCGGCCGCGCCTGTGTTCTTTTCCATAATTCCGGCCGTGTGTTTGTTTATATTAGGACAGCCCCTTCATTAGCTAGTCTAGGAGGGGTCGTCCCTGCAGGTGGCTGGCTGCTCCATCTCCAGCCCACACCCCAGGGCCCACATCCAGCAATAAATGAGCTCGTTCTGGGACCGCCCACACCAGTCTTAGGACTCTGATTGGACCCACACAGGTCACGTGCATATCGTGAACCAATCGCTGTGGAGCTCAATGGCTCAGGGTTCTGACTGGCCCTGCCAGGAAACCTACCTAACAATCAGCGGCCATTAGTGCAGAGGGGCAAGACTGGCGCCACGAGGTGGGGACGCTTCTGTTGGCTCCCTCGACTGTTCTGGAAACTGGGAGGTCGCAGAGGGGCCACCCCTTCCTGATACCCACAAGGAAACACTGTCGCTTCTCATTCCACAAGTGCCCTAGAGCCTGTGTAGCGGCCCAAGCCCTGGGCAGAACCATGGGAACAGAACTGTGGGACCGAGACCGTGGGAACAAGACTGTGGGAACGGGACCGTGGGAACGGGGCCGTGGGAACAGGACTGGCCGCAGGGCTGGACTCCCAGCTGAGACCCCACTCAGAGATGCACCTGGCCTCCTGTGTGGGGAGGCGGGCTCAGCCCAGTGGGAGTCAGGGTCTCGGACGCCCTGTTCTTGGGTCCTGTCTGTGAATTCTAGGGACTCAAGTTCAACGTGCTCTGTTGTCCTGAAGCTGAAGGGATTTCCAGCTGTGACTCCCGAAATGGGTGGTGGGTTTTACCTGCGTGATTCCAGAGGTTGTGTTACTGCATCCCAAGGCGCTGCGTATGTCTCCTGGATCTGATTTGCTTCTCATTTGTCTGTGCCCTGGCTCTGGCTACTGAGGACTCCAGTAGCTGAGTCACAGATGCAGGGAAGCTCAGGCCAAGAATGGAGCCATTTTCCAGTGTCACCCTCACTCTCAGGAAAGGATGTGGAGCTCCAGAGAATGGTGGTGGCAGCCAGGATTGTAAGTGAATGAATGAATGCATTCATGCCTGGATGAATGTGTGAGTGAATTCACCTGCGGGTGAATGATTGAATCATGAATGAATGAATGCACTGGAGAGTGAGTGAGTGAATGAATGCATGCATGGGTGAGTGAATGAATGAGTGTATGTGTGGGTGAGTGAGTGAATGCGTGCATAGTTGAGTGAGTGAATGAATGAATGCATGCATGGGAGAGTGAGTGAGTGAATGAATGCATGCATGGGTGAGTGAGTGAGTGAATGAATGCATGCATGGGTGAGTGAGTGAGTGAATGAATGCACTGGAGAGTTAGTGAGTGAATGAATGCATGAGAGAGTGAGTGAGTGAATGCATGCATGGGAGAGTGAGTGAGTGAGTGAATGCATGCATGGGTGAGTGAGTGAGTGAATGAATGCATGCATGGGTGAGTGAGTGAGTGAATGAATGCATGCATGGGTGAGTGAATGAATGAGTGTATGTGTGGGTGAGTGAGTGAATGCGTGCATAGTTGAGTGAGTGAATGAATGAATGCATGCATGCATGGGAGAATGAGTGAGTGAATGAATGCATGCATGGGTGAGTGAGTGAGTGAATGAATGCATGCATGGGTGAGTGAGTGAGTGAATGAATGCACTGGAGAGTTAGTGAGTGAATGAATGCATGGGAGAGTGAGTGAGTGAATGCATGCATGGGAGAGTGAGTGAGTGAGTGAATGCATGCATGGGTGAGTGAGTGAGTGAATGAATGCATGCATGGGTGAGTGAGTGAGTGAATGAATGCATGCATGGGTGAGTGAATGAATGAGTGTATGTGTGGGTGAGTGAGTGAATGCGTGCATAGTTGAGTGAGTGACTGAATGAATGCATGCATGGGAGAGTGAGTGAGTGAATGAATGCATGCATGGGTGAGTGAATGAATGAGTGTATGTGTGGGTGAGTGAGTGAATGCGTGCATAGTTGAGTGAGTGAATGAATGAATGCATGCATGCACCGATGAATGAGTGAGTGAATTCACCTGTGGGTGAATGACTGAATCAATGAATGAATGCATGCATGGGAGAGTGAGTGAGTGAATGAATGCACGCACAGGTAAGTGAGTGAGTGCTGCTTGGTGGTGACTGGCAGAATAGACCTGCCTGACAACTGCTACCTGGGTGTTCTGTTCCCTTCATCCAAGACCCTCCTGTGTCTGGGCGGAAGCCCTGCATCCTCTCTGACCAGTGGAGCCCCCCCCTGCTCCACATCACACTGCCGCATCTCAGGCACTCTCATTCTCTGGGAATCTGTGTCCTCACTTTATCTCATCGGTCCTGGCATCCTCTCATGTTAGGACAGGCACCCTGTCCAAGAGGAATAGTGGCTTGGCACTGCCTCCCTGGCAGGAGGAGAATGAGTCTCATGAAGGCTGAGCAGCTGTAATGAGGCTGGGAGGGGCAGGAGGATGGCTTCTCAGGGGCTGGGCCCAACGCTGACCCAGAACCCAGGAACTGTGGTTTCTGCACAAAGTTAGCAGTGCAGGAGATGGGCCAGAGACATGGGAAGACCCAGCATGTCACCATCTGAGAAGAGTCCATGTGGCAGGCGTCGAACCCCACCTCTAAAGACAGCCTCTTGGCCTTCCTCAGACAAGGGCCCACCTTCTCAGGCCAGGGGTTGGGGTGAGGTCTGCCTCAGGTTGTGCTTCTACAGTGGGCATGAGCCCCTGACCCAGCCAGTCCGACACTTGCCAGCTCAACACTTGTCAGAGTGCCAGCTGAGCAGTGCCAGCCAGACCAGGCGGAGCCCAGAGGCTCTGCTCCCCTGGAGATGCTGAGGGAGATACTCCTACTCACGCTGCAATTTTTAACTCCTCTTTACAGGCATGCTCTTGAATGCAAATTTTTCTATAATTAATCTGAATATTTTTAAGTATGGAGTACCATGCAAGATGCCATATTTGTCCCCTTGGGCTTTTAAAATAAATCTTTTTGGGCTCCACAGCCACTGCCTGCTGTGTCCTGAGTAGCCCAGGCGTCCTGTGACTCTTAAGAGTGCCCGGGAAGCATCTCCCATGTGGATGCTGGGGTTGTGGTTCAGAATGAGCCCGACGGAGAGGAAGACGCACAGCTCTCCAGACAATAGAAAAACCTCCTGCTGAGGCCACCGGGGGATCAGAGGGTACAACGTGCATCTCCCATTCTCATGATCCTGGAAGATGTGTGGATGAGCATTCAGCCCATGCTCACCTCTGGGATCCAGAAAATAGACTCCATTTTCATGCAATTTCAGACCCTTCCTCATGGGTCTCAAGGCATCGTTGGAGCTTGAGGTTTCTGAAGAAGATCTTGTGTTCTTCTAGGTACAAAGCAGGATCAGGCCTAAGTCGCTGTGACCTACCACTTCTCCTCTGAGAAAGGACTCTGGCTTGCCCTTCTTGATACTTGAAATGGAGGTGGATATTCCCCCAGTCCTGGGCTTGGTCCTCCTCCATTTCTTTTTACAATGTCCCCTCTTCTCTTGGGCAATTCTGGCTCGGCCGTGGCCCTTGGTCTTTTCCAGGCATGTTCTCCATGGCTTCAAATATCATCCACCAGCCCTTCTGTTCAGAGCTGCAATCTGAAGACCCCTTCACCAGGGACCTGGCTGCAACCTGCTCTGAATGAGGAGAGGAGCAGTGGGTAGGTTCTTCCCTCCCCCAGGGACCTGGCCACAGCCTGCTCTGAATGAGGAAAGGAGCAGTGGGCAGGTCCTTCCCTTCTCCGCCCCTTCACTGAGGCTGTTTTGGCCCCTGACACCCAACAACGCACCTGGCAGGCCCACCAGAGACCATGTCCTGTGATGCCACCAGGCCCCATGGTGCCACCACAGAGAGCAGAGAGGACTTCCACATCGTCCCTCTCTCCAGGCTCGCCCAATGACCACCATTGCCAAAACGTAACTGGACACTAGCTGGCAAGAAGTCGGGTGGTTGAGAAGGAGTGGCCATCAGCTGAACACCACTGGCAGTATTTGGGGAGATGCTGGGTGGGAAGATCTCAGGTCCACGAGGAACTGAGCCTGAGAGAGGGAGCACCAAGAAACAACGCTGGATGCTGAAATCCACAGGTGTGGGAGGTATGGACCCAGGATGCAGTGTGGCGGGTGGGTCAGAGGCAGGATGGGGCGCCAGACAGGGCAGAGCCCACAGTGGCAGGGCCCACAGACTCAGCGAACCTCACAGTCATACGAGTGAACCCCACCACCCTCTGCTTGGCATAAAGTGGGGGTCCATGTCTCGGCTGCAGGAGCTCCCGAAATGGAGGTCATAATCACAGAAAGAGGAAGAGACAGTATGGACGGAAGCAGCAGCAAGGAGGAGACCTTTGCAAACTAAACGGAACAGAAATAATTTCCAGAAGGATTAATGAGGAAACAATTCGTACGGGCGCGGGGGCTCACGCCTGTGATCCCAGCACTCTGGGAGGCCGAGGTGGGCAGATCGCCTGAGGTCAGGAGTTCAAGGCCAGCCTGGCCAACATGGCAAAAGCCCGTCTCTACTAACAATACAAAAATTGGCTGGGTGTGGTGGCACACACCGATAGTCCCAGCTACTGGGGAGGCTGAGGCAGGAGAATCGCATGAACCCTGGAGACAGGTTGTAGAGAGCCAAGATCACACCCCTGCACTCCAGCCTGGGCGACAGAGCGAGACGCTGTCAAAATTAAAAAAAGGAAAGAAAAGCACAAAGAGGTAAGGCATGTGCAGTTTGTTTCTGTGAGAAAAGTGAAATAGAGAAGGATCCAGAGATACAATTAAGAGAGCTTTTCTGAAATCTAAGAAGGGTTGAAATGAAAAGTCATGAGATAGTCCAGGTAAAGTCAATATGGATTTATCAACCCAGGCTACTTTCTCATTTCACTAAACTTCAAAGGGAAGTGGTTTCAGACAACAATAGCAGCAAAAAAACCAAGTCATTTTTCAGCACTACTCAATTTCCTGAATTTATGGGAAAATTTAGACTGGCTCAAACTTTTCCAAGCAAAATGGAACATTAGAAATAAGCAACCGTGAGCTCCTCTTGAAAGATATCTGTGAGTGCCACTCGGGAGAGGCAGAGAGGCATGAACCAGGGCCACACAGGAGGGGCAGGGAGGCATGAACCAGGGCTACACGGGAGGGGCAGGGAGGCGTAACAGAGGGCCACACAGGAGGGACAGAGAGGTGTGACCGAGGGCCACACGGGAGGGGCAGGGAGGCGTGACCAAGTGCCACA
The DNA here is from genome assembly GCF_049354715.1 of Callithrix jacchus. Classification (NCBI taxonomy): domain Eukaryota; kingdom Metazoa; phylum Chordata; class Mammalia; order Primates; family Cebidae; genus Callithrix; species Callithrix jacchus. The sequence goes on along the minus strand of NC_133510.1, from coordinate 134,594,994 downwards.
CGGGAGGGGCAGGGAGGTGTGAACCAGGGCCACATGGGAGGGGCAGGGAGGCGTAACAGAGGGCCACATGGGAGGGGCAGAGAGGTGTGACCGAGGGCCACACGGGAGGGGCAGAGAGGTGTGACTGAGGGCCACACGGGAGGGGCAGGGAGGCGTGACCAAGGGCCACACGGGAGGGGCAGGGAGGTGTGAACCAGGGCCACACGGGAGGGGCAGGGAGGTGTGAACCAGGGCCACACGGGAGGGGCAGGGAGGTGTGAACCAGGGCCACACGGGAGGGGCAGGGAGGTGTGACCAAGGGCCACACAGGAGGGGCAGGGAGGTGTGACCGAGGGCCACATGGGAGGGGCAGGGAGGCGTGACCAAGGGCCACACAGGAGGGGCAGGGAGGTGCTCTGGGGACCGGGGTGGCTGGTGAGCCAGATGACCCTCCTCAAAACACCCGGGGCCCAGCTGTGGTGAGGAAGCCCACAAAGCATGATGGCCTGTGTCACCTGGATGTCATGGAAAGGGCCCCACTGCTGCTGCTCAAGTGAATCTGTGCGAGCATGGATACCCACATCCATGCACACATGCACTTTAGCAGAGATGGACATTTAACTGCACACCTGTCCTTATTTCCAAATCTGGCACCCTAGGTCTCCCTCCTATTTCTCCGAACCCTACTGACCCAGTTTGGGTCATCTCCAGCCACATGTCTTCTGGAATTCAGACCAGGATGACCCCTGCCGCCACCCTCCACTAACACAGTGGACCCACGCAGTGGGGGTGGGAGAGTGTGCCGCCTCTCCCTGCAGCAGGGACCAGGTGATACCAGAACGGGTTTGCCCCTTGCTCAAGGCTCTGCTTCAGCCGCTGCTGGGCACCTTGTGAGCCTCCTCTGGGGACCACAACATCCCAAGCGCAGCAACGTATCCAGCAACGCATCCAGCAATGCATCCAGCTTGACCCTGCGTGTCCTCTGTGTGTTGGTGGTGGGGAGGGCTGGAGGCCCCTCTGGGAGCTGTGCAGCGGGTAGCCAGGTGAGCGCTGCTGACTTTGAGAGAAGTGATAGTTGCCAGTAGTCACAGTGGCTGCACACCCTCACACTGACATCCGGCCCTCTGTCCCCCAGTGCTTTAGGAAGCTGGCACTGCCCTCTGCCCCGCAGTGCTTTAGGAAGCTGGCACTGCCCTCTGCCCTTCAGGCCCTGAGCTAGGGGTGGTGGGGGAGCAGAACAAATGCAGACTCGGTCGTCCCTGGAGAGCTGGGACAAGGACAGGAGGGCAATGGCGGGGAAGCATCACTGCCAGGCAGGTGGGAATCCCCGGAAGAGCCATTCCGCATGCCCACTGCCTGGCCGTGGCCCCCTTGATGTCCCCAAAGAATCTAACCCACACCATTGCCTCAAATGTAACTTCTGAGTCTACTTTGAAGCTGGGATGTTGAGGGCCGAGCATAGGCGTCCAGCAAAATGGGTTGAGTGAGCAGGAGCAGCCACCAGGTCACACAGCGCCTTCCCCACCTGTCTGCTGGCCACGTGCCCAGCATGGGCTCACAACAGCCAGGAGGTGGGAGCAGCCAGCGGACGCCAACAGTGAGTGGATGCTGGAAACGTGGTACGTCCACGGACGGAGCCTTATTCAGCCTAAAGAGAAAGAAATCCTGCCACTTAAGGCAGCATGGATACACGTGGAGGATGCTGTGCTGGGTGAAAGAAGCCAGCCACAAAGGACAAATCCACACAGTGCCTTATATGAGGCATCTGAAATGGGCTCACGGAGGCAGAGAGGAGCACGGGGGCTGGGGGAGGGGGAGGGGGAGCTGGGGGGTCCAGGGGCGTCATGTATCCCTCATACAGCATGCGTTAGTCCCTTCTCGAATTGCTGAAAAGAAGCTCCCGAGACTGGGTAACTTGTAAGAAAACAGGTTTCATTGGCTCCTGGTTCTGCAGCTGTACAGGAAGCATAATGGCGTCCGCCCCTGGGGAGGCCTCAGGGAGCTTTTACTCATGGCCGAAGCTGACCAGATCTTTCGAGAACTCACTCACCATCACAAAGCACCAAGCCGTGGGGGGTCCACCCCCCTGACCCAAACGCCTCCCCGCAGGCCCCGCTCCGGCATTAGGGTTACGGCTCCACACGAGGTTTGGGCAGCAACACGGACCCAAACCGTCTCAGAAGACGCATGCCCCGAGGTCTGCTGCAGTGTGGGCCACATCTTATGTGAAATGCTCTTATCACGTTCAGAAAAAAGCCAATAAACAGAGGGTGGGAGGAGCTTTTAGCTGGCGTGTTGACGGCCCGACGGTGGCCATGGTTTCGCGAGTGCACACTCATCCCCAGACCCGCCCAGCTGCACACGTGAAACACAGGCAGCTCTTTGTCTGCCAACCATTCCTCAGTTCAAAGGTTTTTAAAAAGGTTAACTGATGAATTGTATGTTACGTGTATTTGGCCACAGTTAAAAGCGGTTTTAAGGGGAAAAGTTGGTGTTCTTATCGTGTCTATGGCATCATCTTTTCTTTTACATGTATATGTGTGTGCAGGGCTTATAACTTCTTCCTCCACAATCATATCTGTTTTCAGGCGCTCTACAGTGAATCACCGTGATAAGAAAATACAAGGCATCTTTTGAAGATGCCTTGGAGCCTCCTCTGTGTCTTTAAAAGTCTTTTGTTGGGGTCCAAAGTGGCTCCCGCCGGAGGTCATGGCGCTTGCGAAGGCGAGGTCATCAGTTCAAGACTAACCTGAGCAACCTCATAAGCTCAAACTGATTGGCAAAAAAAAAATTAAAAAAATAAAAGTCTTTTGTTGCAATGTTTGCGAAAGTTACACTGATCAGTGTGGACAACAGCCAGACCTCTTTCTCCATAAAAGCGGGTGGAGGGGACGAGTGAAGTAACCTCGAGGGTCCTGTGGTCACTGCCCGTGCGCAGGTTCAGATGCCGTGAAAACTGGAGCTGGCAGCCAGCAGGGCGGAAAGGAGACAGGCTGGGAGCTGGTGCTCAGGGACTGCCACGGTGATCCTGAAACTGAGCTTCCCCATCCCAGCCCTGTTTCAGAAAATCCTCATCTTCCAGCCGCCGACGCATCCTCCTGCCTTCTTGAAAGCACAAACTGTGATATTGCCTCTTAGGGGAGACAGAGGTCACACAGGAGCACAAGACCCCAGCAAAGGTTCCCAGATCCTACCACTCCTGACCATGCTGTCCCTGCGGATGGAGGGATGCGGTCGCTCAGCTGCGGGATGCCACAGGCCTCATGGACATCAGGCTAAAGGAAGGAAGCAGTGTCACCAGCTGACCAGACCCTAACGGTCCTGCTGCCCCGGGCTGCCTTGAGAGGTGGACACGGAGACCCTTTATGAGGGGGCATGAAGGGTCATTGTGACTCCCTGGGAGCAGCCATGCCTTCTGAGCAGGGTGATGTGTGTGGAGCCCACGCAGTCCTGTGGAAACATAGTTCTCAAGGCCAATTAGGCCCTTGGACACACATGAACTCAGTTACCTCCTATACAATCTGTGACAGTTCTGAGACCATAGGGGCCCCTCTTTCTATTTACCCTTTGTCCATTGTGCCAGTGGGGAGGTCCCGGGCACCCCGACTTGTCCATCCCATCCCTTGTTTTATATGACTTCGAGTGACCTGTCTTTTTTCCTGCCTAGAACTTATCACAAGTTGTAATGACTTATTTGTCTCTATGATTATTTGTTAAATGTAGGATTTCCTGCCTAGACTATAAATCCATGCAGTTGGGGAACAAAGGGCCATTTTGATGCCAATATCCAGCACGATGCCACTGGACATTTGCTGAAAGCATGGGTGATTTTTCCAGTGCCTATGCTTTCCAGGGAGAGCAATGGAGGCCCAGAGAGAAGGCTATTCAGCCCTTCCAGTCTGTTCAGAATCATATCCGAAGGACCAACACGTCTCTCGGCTTCGATGCTGAGATCACCCCCTCCCCACCTCCCATGAGGGTCTGAGTCTTTCTGCTTGAACTCGGACCCAGGCCCCTTCTCTGCAGAACCCTAAACACGCCGTTGGTAACAGGGTGGCGGCCCCCACAGCGTTGCCCCTGCCCCGTACTCAGTGCGGGGAGACAGAACGCGAGGACCCACACTTACAGGACAGGTTGGAGATGACCAGCTGTCACTCGGCCCCCTCTCTGGTGACAGAATTTTGGGCTCAGTCTTTTCCTGGAGTCCTGGCTGGTAACAATGGGCATTTTTTGTAGCAAGTGACAAACTCAAATGAAGCTGGCTTAGGTGGAAAAGTGAATAAAACCCACGCACCCTTTCGTGTGGCGGGAGCGTCTGTCCAGACCTCAAGAGCAGTCACTTCCTGTCCTCTCCCGGGCTTTCTCCAGCTTTGATTTGCTTTCCTCTGTGTGATGCTCTCAGCCACCCCAGCCTGGCACCCCACCAGCCTCCCAACTCAGTGGAGAGCGAGCTCCCTGCTTCTGCCAGTTCCCACAAAGGTCTGGAATTCAGCCTCCTGGCCTGGCAGGGGCATGAACCCATCTCTAACCCATCGCCGAGTCCAGGGACAAGGCTGACGCTGACCAGCCCGGGCTGCAGGAGCTGGGGTGGAGGATGGATCAGCCTCCTTCAAATCACAGGGGACAGAGGGAAGGGGGTAGGCAGGAGAGGTAAGAACTGTCTCGAAGGGAAGGAGAACAGACGTTTGGCAGGATCCAGCCATGCGACCGGGAAGTTGATTCCTGTGCCCTGCGGGGTGAGATCCTCAAGTCGGGAGGAAAGAGGACACGGGTCGTTCCAGCCAGAACCAACTTCTGGGCCCTTCGCAGGCAAGGTGGCCGGTCTCCTCTCCTTTGTCCCGTGTCAGAATCCCTCAGAGCACGTCCCCTGGAACAAGGAGTTGACCCATTCAGACCAACTGCGTCTGGAGGAGGAACTGAGTCTGGACTCAGCGCTGTGTGGTCAGGGTGGGCGAGAGACCCTAACAGCAGACCCCACCCCTGCAGCGACTTCAACCAGGGTGAGTCCAGGGTTCCTTCCGGACCTGCCAAAGTGGGGCACAGGATCACCCCTTCTCCCCCCAGTCAGTCAGGGCCTGGACTCCTGCCTCTCCCTCCCTGTCCTCTGAGCCCCTGGGGTCCTCTCTGTCCAACTGGCTGATAAGGAAGAGAAACTGCAGGGCCTTCTTCATGGTTGGCCTGGAAGTGCTGTACCCTGGGCAGAGCTTGGTTGCCTGACACCCCTGCCCCAGGGAGGCTGGGAATGGGCACTAAGGGTGCCCAGGAGGGAGGGGACAGGGGCCCTGGGGCACGGCGGGGTCTGCCCCATGAGGACGTCTCTCTGCAGGTACCTGCTGTTTACTGATCAAGGGATAAAGCTGTCCTGGAATAATTCCAGGCATTTCCCAATGAGCCCAGTGAGGGGGGAAGAGGATGGAGGGGGCGGGGTGTGGGCTGGGGCACATTGGGGTCTCCCCCTCCACAATGGGGGCCCTAAACATGATTTAGTGTCAGAGCACCCACTGCTCGGGGCTCAGCCAGGCTGTGATGGGGATGAGGACAGTCAGAGCTCCGAGAACTGATCCTGAGGAGCTGAGATTAGGTTGGCTCAGTGCTAGGGAGGCCTCATTAAGACAGTCACACACCTCCTCATGAAAGCACAGCCTCCTGGGAGGGCGCAGCTCATGTGCAAAGCCGAGTGGTGTCCTCAGATGAAGGCAGGTCCCAGGGAGTCTGGGCACCCCACCAGCTGCATTTCTGATCATCAATTTTCCTGAAGGCGGCCCAGAAGCCAGAGCCAGGGCAATGACAAGTTTAATTAGAGCCTTGCCCCTGACAGCAAAGCTGCCCGCCCCCTGCCTTGTGGTCCTGCCTGCAGAGATGTGGCCTGCTCAGGCCTCCAGGATGCCTGAGATGACTTCACGACGGCTCAGCAGCTCTACTTATAAATGCATCCCGAAGTCTCCTGACGACTTGGGAAGGGAACAGAGCTTCTGTGGTGCTGTTGACGTGCGTGGAGAGAGAATCTCACAGAACCACAGCCTGGATCTAATCCCCAGTGCTGGGCCACCCTGGCTCCTGCAATCTACTCAAATGGACACATGTTCCTTGATTAGCTCAGTGGTGTCCTGGGCCAGGTCAAGACACTAGCTCCTGGAAACGGGGTGTGTTAGGAGTGACTTTCCCAGACATGATCACCTCAGAGAGGGCTCCTGCCGTCTTGCTCATGATGTGCTTATAAATGCTGGGAGCAGATTCCTCCCATTGCCCCCAGGACACAGCAGAGACCCCGACCTGCCCATAGCCCAGAATCAGCCTCCCAGACTCAGGAACCATGGAGTGACTGAGGTGACTCTCTGCAGGGGCTCTGGGGGCTTCCACCCATTCACAGTAAACCCACACCATGTCCCATGGCCTGCGAGGCCCCCGTGGCCTGGCCTCTATCTCCCCATCTGCTTATTTTGCTGCAGCGTCTCTGGCCTTCTTGCTGTTCCTTGAATGCTCCCAGCTCACTCCACCCCAGGGCCTTTGCACTTGCTGTGCCACCTGCCCGAACACTTCTCACAACCCTCATCCTTCCCGTCTCCAACCAGGGTCTGCTCAGAGAGGCCCTCCTTGACCTCTCACCGAATGTGCCTCCTCACACCCAGTCGCACTCACACCACACTCTTGATGGTCTTCATTCTTTTCACTGTCTAAAAGTATTTGCCTATTAGTTTCCGGTGTTGTTTCTGAGTCCACTGATTATGGGACCAGGTGCTTGCTCCGAATCCCAGCACTAGCACATCCTGTGTGCCTTCAGAAAGGTGACTTGACTTCTCTGTGCCTCAGTTTCTCATTTATCAAGTGGAGATCATGAGCACTTACCTCAGGTGTTGTGGTGTCAGTTGAGTGACCCAATATATGTGAGGTGTCTAGAATAGTGTCTGGTGCATAGTAAGGGCTGTCTCATGTGTATTCGGATTGCTACTACAGTGGCTGCTTCCCCTGCTGATACTGTCGTGATCATCATCACCGTCATGATCATCACCACTATCATCAATATAAGTATCAATATAATCATCAATATAATAAATATAATTATCAATATAATTATCACCACCATCAATAATCATCACCACTATCATCACCATCACCATCACCCTCACCATCATCACCATGCCTCCACATTACCATTATCACCACCACCACCGTCCCCACCACCATCTCCATAATCATCACCATATCACCTCCATATTACCATCATCATCATCACCATCGTTACCAAAATCAGCACCATCATCATCATAACCATTACCATCAACACCATCATCATCACCATCTTCACCCTCACCATCACATCACCACCATCATCACCATCACCACCATCATCACCATCACCACTATCATCACCATCATCATCACCATCACCACCATCATCACCATCACCATCACATCACCATCATCCTCACATCACCACCATCAACGCCATCATCACCATCACCATCACCACCATCACCATCATCATGACCATCATCACCATCACCATCACCACCATCATCACCATCACCATCATCACCATTACCATCATCACCATCACCATCATCATCACCATCACCATCATCACCATCACCATCACCACCATCACCATCATCACCACCATCACCACCATCATCACCATCATCACCATCACATCACCACCATCACCGCCATCATCACCATCACCATCACCACCATCACCATCACCATCATTACCATCACCATCACCATCACCACCATCATCACCATCACCACCATCATCACCATCACATCACCACCATCACCGCCATCATCACCATCACCATCACCACCATCACCATCATTACCATCACCATCACCATCACCACCATCATCACCATCACCACCATCATCACCATCACCATCACTGCCATCATCACCATCACCATCACCACCATCACCATCACCACCATCATCACCATCACCATCATCACCATCACCACCATCATCACCATCACCACCATCATCACCATCACCACCATCATCACCATCATCATCACCATCACCATCACATCACCACCATCACCATCATCATGACCATCATCACCATCACCATCACCACCATCATCACCATCACCATCATCACCATTACCATCATCACCATCACCATCATCATCACCATCACCATCACATCACCACCATCACCGCCATCATCACCATCACCATCACCATCACCATCATCATGACCATCATCACCATCACCACCATCATCACCATCACCATCATCATCACCATCACCATCACATCACCACCATCACCGCCATCATCACCATCACCATCATTACCATCACCATCACCACCATCATCACCACACCATCACCATCACCGCCATCATCACCATCACCATCATTACCATCACCATCACCATCATTATCACCATCATCACCATCACCATCACCATCACCGCCATCATCACCATCACCATCATTACCATCACCATCATCATGACCATCATCACCATCACCATCACATCACCACCATCATCACCATCACCACCATCACCATCATCATCACCATCATCACCATCACCATCACCACCATCATCACCATCATCACCATCACCATCATTACCATCACCATCATCATGACCATCATCACCATCACCATCACATCACCACCATCATCACCATCATCACCATCACCATCATCATGACCATCATCACCATCACCATCACATCACCACCATCATCACCATCATTACCATCACCTTCATCATGACCATCATCACCATCACCATCACATCACCACCATCATCACCATCACCATCACCACCATCACCATCATCATCGCCATCATCACCATCACCATCACCACCATCATCACCACTATCATCATTGATATGCTTTGGCTCTGTGTTGCCATTCAGATCTGATTTCAAATGGCAATCCCCATGTGTGGAGGGAGGAACCTGGTGGGAGGTGATTTGATCATGGCAGGGGAGTTTGGTTTCCCCATGCTGTTCCAGTGATAGTGAGTGTGTTCTCGTGAGAGCTGATGGTTTTAAAGTGTGACATTTTCTCACTGTCTGTTGCTTGCCAGCATGTAAAGCTCCAAGATATCCTTTGACTCCATGTCTCACCAACCATGTCTGGAGGATGGTAGCCCTCTTCTCACAGCTCCACTAGGCAATGCCCCAGTGGGGACTCTGTGTGGGGGCTCCAACTCCACATCCAGGGCATACTGATGCAAGGGGTGGGCTCCCACAGCCGTGGGCAGCTCTGCCCCTGTAGTAATGGTGATGATGGTGGTAATGATGGTGATGGTGATGATGGTCATGATGGTGATGATGATATGACTTGCTTCCCCTTCACCTTTTGCCATGATTGTAAGTTTTCTGAGGCCTCCCCAGCCATGTGGAACTGTGAGCCAATTAGATTTTCTTTCTTTATAAGTGATCTCAGATGGAGATGAGGAACTTATTGGAGACTGGAGCAAGGTCACTCTTGCTGTGTTTTAGCAAAGAGACTGGAGGCATTTTCCCTGCCATAGAGATCTGTGGGACTTTGAACTTGAGAGAGATGATTCAGGGAATCTAACAGAAGAAATTTCTAAGCAGCAAAGCATTCAATAAGTGACCTGATTTTTCCTGAAAATGTACAGTTACATGAGCTCACAGACATAGTTTGAAACTGGAACGTAGGTTTAAAAGAAAAGCAGAGCATAGACATTTGGAAAATTTGCAGCCTGACCATGTAGTAGAAAAGAAAAAATCCATTTTCTGGGGGAGAAATTCAAACTGGCTGCAAAAATTAGCATAAGTAAGGAGGAACTGAATGTTAATCACTAACGCAATGGGGAAAATGTCTCCAGGGAATGTCAGAAATCTTCAAGGCAGCCCCTCCCATCACAGGCCCAGAGGCCTAAAAGGGCAAAACAGATCTGTGGGCTGGGCTCAGGGCCCCACTGCTGTGTGCAGCTTCAGGACACGGTGCCCTGTATCCCAGCCACTCCAGCTACAACTGTGGCTCAAAGAGGCCAAGGTACAGCTCAGGCTGTTGTTTCAGAGGGTGCAAGCCCTGAGCCCTGGCAGTTTTCAATGTTGGGCCAATGGGTGCGCAGAAGACAAGAGTTCAGCTTTGGGACCCTCCACCTAGATTTCAGAGGATCTATGGAAATGCTGGATGTCCAGGCAGAAGTCTGCTGCATGGGCAGAGCACTCGCAGAGAACCTCTGCTAGGGAAGTGCAGAAGGGAAATGTGGAGTTGGAGCCCCACACAGAGTTCCCACTGGGGCATTGCCTAGTGCAGCTGTGAGAAGAGGGCTACCATCTCCAGACCCCAGAATGGTAGATCCACTCACAGCCTGCACTGTGTGCTTGGAAAGGCCATAGGCAAACACCAGCCTGTGAAAGTAGCTGTGGGGGCTGAACCCTGCAGAGCCACAGGGGCAGAGCTGCCCTGAGTATGCCCTGGATGTGGAGTTGGAGCCCCCACAGAGTTCCCATTGGGCCATTGCCTAGTGCAGCTGTGAGAAGAGGGCTACCACCCTCCAGACATGGATGGTGAGACAAGGAGTCAGAGGATATTTTGGAGCTTTAAGATGTAATGACTGACCAGCCAGGCTCCCAATTTGCATGGGGCTTGTGGCCCCTTTGTTCTGGCCAATTTCTCCCACCTGGAATGGGAACATTTACCCTATGCCTGTAACTGCATTGTATCTTGGAAGTAGCTAACTTGCTTTTGATTTTACAGGCTCGTAGGTGGAAGGGACTTGCCTTGTCTCAGATGAGACTTTGGACTTGGACTTCTGAGTTAATGCTGAAATGAGTTAAGACTTTGGGGGACTGTTGAGAATGCATGATTGGCTTTGAAATGTGAAAAGGAGGTCAGGTGTGGTGGCTCACGTCTGTAATCCCAGCACTCTGGGAGACCGAGGTGGGTGGATCATTTGAGGTCAGGAGTCTCTTGCCTGATGCTGTCTAAGACATGCCTCGCTTCCCCTTCACCTTCTGCCGTGGCTGTAAGTTTCCTGAGGCCACCCAAGCCATACAGAACAGTGAGTCAGATCACCTGTCTTTATAAATTACCTCATCTCAGGTAGTATCTTTATAGCAGCATGAAAACAGGTTAATACAACCATCACCATCATCCCATCACCAACACATCACTGCCATAATTATCACCATCATCCCATGATCATCAACATCATCATCATCATCATCACATCATGATTTCCATCACCATCATCACCACCATCATCCCATCATCACCATCATTATCACCATCATCACCATCATCCCATCACCAACACAGCACCACCATTATTATCACCAACATCATCATCACCATCATCCCATGATCATCACCATCATCACATCATGATTTCCATCACCATCACCACCATCATCCCATCATCACCATCATCATCACCGTCATCACCATCATCCCATCACCATCACCATCATGACCATCATGACAATCATCACCATCCCCCTCGCCACCACCATCACCACCATCATCACCATCATCCCATCACCATCATCATTATCACCATCATCACATCATGATTTCCATCACCACCATCACCACCATCATCACCATAGCCATCAGGCCATGACCATCAGCATAACTAACACCATCACCATCATTATTGCATTAGGGACATAAGCTCAGTGTGACGTGTGAGCTGTTAGTTCACTCTGCCCAGCATCTAGATCTGTGTCTGGCACAGAGGATACAGGTGGGGTGTTTATTGAATTAACATGTGAATTATAAAATGAGTACCTGGGCAAATATCCAGGTTGCCCATGATACTCTGCTACAGCGCCGGCATTACAGGGAATCGACATCTCATTGCTGGAGCCTGACATTACAGCACCAAAAAAAAAAAAAAAACGCTGCCCTTCTGCCCACTCTGGACGCTCTCCTCGCCTGGCCTTCACTCCCGGTGCCGTCTGAGTCACACGGGGCTCCCTGCAGCCTCATTGATTAAATGCCCAGACGCACTAAGTGATGGATTTTGCATCAGTACCATCCTGCCCTGGAAGCAGGCCTGGGCAGGAAATCTCCCTAAATAAAGACATCCAGTGACGGGTTTGTGAGCCTGGGTGCAGGGAGGCAGGGGGGAGCTTCCATCTCATCAGCCAAGGCCAGAGGAGGCTGAGCAGGGGGAGGTGTGGGGGCTGAAGCCTGAGCTGGCTCTGAGTCAGAGAAGCCTGGCTCCCGAGAGCTAATTCTGGTGAGGAGCCCTGAGGCTGCTCAGAACTTCAGAGGAGACTGGGAAGGTCAATCAGGCAAGAGTTTCCATCCCATCTGCCTGAAGACGGCCAGGGAGAAGAGGTGGGGAGGACGTTGGGGTGACTGTCTGACCAGATCAACAGGCAACCAGGACATCAGACAGCACTGTTCATAAGATTTAGTCCTCTGGGTTACAGGAGGAATTTGGTTATCTCATATTAGCAATATTTTACTAAGCCAGATCAAGAAAATATATGTCCATGTATCATTCATGCTTCCAATAAAAAGTTATCACTCAAAATGCTACTTATGCCTTTCCTTGACATGTGTTTTTTAAGTTATTAATGTCCTTGCATATCTTACACCCGGCAAATGATACAGATCTTTCCTCAGGATTCGCTTCTTTGGATTTTGAAAGTTCAGTGAGATCCCCAGGCTTTGACATATTCCCAGGGGAGGCGGTCTCCTCCGGCACTCAGCTCCCAATCACTTCATTCATTTCTTCAACTCAGCCGGCTTCCATTCTGCCCAGGGATCACCAGGAGTTGGGACAGAGCTTTGCTCTTGATTTTTAGGAGGAAGCTGAGGAAACGGGGAAAGAGAGAGAAGGAGGCAGAGAGAGGAAAGCTGGTTTTCCTGGGGGAACATAGGTACAGTGGGAAAATGCAGCCGAATATTCTGCTCTTGGCCTTGACAGACTCACAGTGCTGACCTGGGGACCACAGGATTCCTGCCAGGCGGGTCCCCATCTGCGGATCAGATGAACTTGGCCAAGATGGACTGGGAACTGCAGGTTGGAGAGGAAGCCAGAGAGAAGGGGCTTAGACTGTGACCCTGTGCTGGGTACAAAGGTGGGGTGATGCCCGGGACAGGGGCCCTGGCTCTTCCCACATGGAGCTCCATATCACAACCACACCCATCTCCATCTCAAACCTACACCCACCCTCCATATTACACACACACTCACACCTCATATCACACCCATGCCCATGCTCCATATCACACCCACACCTCATATCACACCCACACCCATCCTCCATATCGCACCCACACCTCATATCACACCCACACCCACCCTCCATATCACACCCACACCCACCCTCCATATCACACCCACACCTCATATCACACCCACACCCACCCTCCATATCACACCCACACCTCATATCACACCCACACCTCATATCACACCCACACCCACCCTCCATATCACACCCACACCTCATATCACACCCACACCCATCCTCCATATCACACCCACACCTCATATCACACCCACACCTCATATCACACCCACACCTCATATCACACCCACACCCACCCTCCATATCACACCCACACCTCATATCACACCCACACCTCATATCACACCCACACCCATCCTCCATATCACACCCACACCTCATATCACACCCACACCCACCCTCCATATCACACCCACACCTCATATCACACCCACACCCATCCTCCATATCACACCCACACCTCATATCACACCCACACCTCATATCACACCCACATCCATCCTCCATATCACACCCACACCTTATATCACACCCACACCCATCCTCCATATCACACCCACACCTCATATCACACCCACACCTCATATCACACCCACATCCATCCTCCATATCACACCCACACCTTATATCACACCCACACCCATCCTCCATATCACACCCACACCTCATATCACACCCACACCCATCCTCCATATCACACCCACACCTTATATCACAACCACACCCATCTCCATCTCAAACCTACACCCACCCTCCATATTACACACACACACACCTCATATCACACCCACACTCACCCTCCATATCACACCCACACCTCATATCACACCCACACCCACCCTCCATATCACACCCACACCTCATATCACACCCACACCCACCCTCCATATCACACCCACACCTTATATCACACCCACACCTTATATCACAACCACACCCATCTCCATCTCAAACCTACACCCACCCTCCATATTACACACACACACCTCATATCACACCCACACTCACCCTCCATATCACACCCACACCTCATATCACACCCACACTCACTCTCCATATCACACCCACACCTCATATCACACCCACACCCACCCTCCATATCACACCCACACCTTATATCACACCCACACCTCATATCACACCCACACCTCATATCACACCCACACCCACCCTCCATATCACACCCACACCTCATATCACACCCACACCCACCCTCCATATCACACCCACCCTCCATATCACACCCACACCCACCCTCCATATCACACCCACACCTCATATCACACCCACACCCACCCTCCATATCACACCCACACCTCATATCACACTCACACCCATCCTCCATATCACACCCACACCTCATATCACACCCACACCCACCCTCCATATCACACCCACACCTCATATCACACCCACACCCATGCTCCATATCACACCCACACATCCTATCACACACACACCCACCCTCCATATCACATGATACTCACCCTCCGTATTACACAAACACTCACAGCTCATATCACACCCACACATCATATCACACACACACCCATCCTCCATATCACACGATACCCTCCATATTACACAAGCACTCACAGCTCATATCACACCCACGCCCACCCTCCATATCACACCATGCTCAACCCCCATGCCCTGGCCCCCAGGATGGAAGTGGGGCTGGGCAGGGCAACTCTGACTCATGGGTGCTGCTGGTGGTTCTCCAGTGCTGCCTCTCAGCCCTGCTCTCTCAGTCTGGAGACTGAACGCAGGGGCTGTTGCCCACAGATGCCACTAATAGTTTCTGTTGAGTTTGGCCAAGGGTGGCCCCAGTTAGAGATTGGGAAAGGAGGAGGGGGAGACTGGTGACTGTCCCCCAGCCCTTCTTGCTGTATTGGTGGTTCCAGCAGCATCCATCCCTTTATGGCCAGGACACCCCTTCCTTCCCTGTCCCAGAGCCTAAGGGAGAGGTGCCTCCTTCCCTTGCTTGTCCCTGGGACACCCACAGCCTTACAGGATCCCTGTTTCCTGTACACTGCTCTGAGAGAAGCCTCATTGCACCATTTCTTGCAAAGCACTTTGGCCAGTTCTGCTCCCCACAGGGTTCTGCCTGCTGCCTGGAGGTACCTCTGCACCAATGCAGAGAAAAGGATTGACTGTTGAGGGACCTACCCCTGGAGAGAGGAGAGAGGGAGACTCATTGCAGGTGGCTCTGACTCCCAGACCCAGACAGCCCATCCCCTGCACACCTGGGCACATGGCCTGGGGTCACCTTTGTCCCTGGTTTCCAATGGCTCCTCTCTCCCCAACGCCACTCCCTCTCCTCTCCTAGAAATGGACTCAGAGCTGCCTGAATCTGCAAACAGAGCTCCCAGAGATGACCCTGACAGGCACTTACAGTAACAAGGGCACAGCCCAGGGAGCAGCGCATCAACACGGGGAAGACTCTGCAGGGACAGGGCAGACCCGAGTCCCCTGGTTCCGAGCCCTGGCAACCTTCCCTGCATTAGAGGTTCCCAAAGTGGTGGATGCAGACACGGACACCCCTGGGAATGTGGGAAAGGCAGCCTCCATCTCAGCATCTGCCTCCAGACAGGGATGAAGAACAAGCACGTGCATCCGAAGGCCTCCCTTCTCCGCACCAAGCCGTTTCTAAGGCAGGTGGTCTGCAGGCCACCTCAGGCCAAGCCGAGGCCACACCTCCATCTCTCCTTCCCAGGGAAGATCTCCAGAATCGGCACGGAAGACAGTGGGCCTAGGAGCCCTTTGTCACCAGGGTCATTACGAGGAGCTTGCAGCATTCCTTGGTAACGTTTATATGGTGAACACCCCAGGAGTTTATAGGTGGCA
Source organism: Callithrix jacchus (assembly GCF_049354715.1). Taxonomy (NCBI): domain Eukaryota; kingdom Metazoa; phylum Chordata; class Mammalia; order Primates; family Cebidae; genus Callithrix; species Callithrix jacchus. Next base: position 134,578,952 of record NC_133510.1, on the reverse strand, counting down.
GGGACAGCTATCAGCATAAGTAATTTTCCTCTTGCCGTCATATTAACTGGGGGCATAAAAAGGCCATGTAAAAGTCACAGCTGTTGCTGGGAAGGACAGTGTCCTTGCCCGACCGTGCGCTCTGGAAGTCAAAGCAGAACATGAGCTACTGGTGGAAGGCAGCCTGCACTCCCCACTGTTACTAAATTACTCTGCTTGACGGTGAGTGCAAGCATTGAATTATTAAACACAGAGATGCTGGCCCCATTTAAACGTACTTCCTGTAAATTCGGTGCTGGGGAAAAAGGTCACAGCAAAAACTTTGTGTGTAGATGAAAAGAAACCTTCAGAAAGACCTGGCCCCAGCGGTCAGATGTTGCAGCTGGAGGCACAAGAGGAGGGAGCCAGTCTGTCCCTGGGGCAGGGAAGGGCACAGGGAGGTGCAGAGCTGAGAACACCAGCTGCCCAGATTTCCCAGTGGAGCTTTTTCCTGGGTCAGACTTTGTTCCTCCTGTGAGGTTTGAAGACATCAAGGAGCAGCTGTCCAAAGCAGAAGGCAAAGATGTTCATTCCAGAGCTGCCCACAGATCCTGTTGCCCATTTCTGCCCCGAATAAAGTGACCTCCAGCTTTCCACACCTGCGTGGACCTCTCCAGGGTCCTGAAAACGTCCAGGGCTAGAGCTTCAGACAGCTCCCCAGTACTCAGGGAATCCAGCTGTGTTAGGAAGCACCTAGGATGAGCAAGGCCACCTGCTGACACCTGCGGATAAACAAGACAGCTGCCTCCACTCTCAGGAGGGAGCTCATGAGCGAGGGAGGTAGAAACAGAATTACAAAAGTCCAGAGTAATCATCTTGAATCCCATGCACACGTGCGCAATGCACAGGTGTTTACACACTTGACGCGGGATTCATCTCAAGGCAGGGACTGGAACTGGGCCCAGAATCCAGGCAGGACACAGGTGGTACACGAAGCCAGGAGGCCGAGGAGCGTTAGTAAGATGCTTGCCAAGGACGGCGCAGGCAGGAGGCAGGGGCACAGGAGAGGGGCTGGAAACAGCAGGCCTGCACTGCAGCCCCCAGGCCAGAGGAAATGAGGGTAGAGTCTGTGGGTTGGACCAGGAGAAGGACAGGGAAAGAGAAGATTCAAAGTCTGCAGCAGCCACCATGACCCCACTGGGGCCCAGGGACAGAAATACTCAGACCTCGTGCTTTCTCTCCCTCTAATCTCACCAGGGCTCCCATGGACTAAACCCAACCAGAAGCCCAAGGGCAAAGGCGCTGAAAAGAGGGGTCTGCACAGGTGGGCGTCTCTGTGGAGAGAGGGGCCTTTGGGGAAATGGGAGAACTGGGCACAGAGGTGCAGAATTGCAGCCAATAGAGGAGGGAGGGCCTTTCCATGGGAAGCAGCACCAGGGGAGGACACAGGGAGGCTGGGAAGTGAGGGTGCACGTAGGGTGGAGTGTGGAGGCAAGCAGAGCCTTAAGAGGTGGGACAAAGGAACCAGCAGGGACACATTGTGAGGACCTGGACACTGCAATGTCCCTTAGGCCAAGCAACCACTAACCATCAGCGTCTCACTCCACCTGTGCCAACCCCAGGTGTGTCTACACTAACCTATGTGTATCCTTAACCCCCAGGTGTGTCTACATTGACCTGCAGGTCTCCCTAACCCCTAGGCGTGTCTACACTGACCTGTGTGTCTCCCTAACCCCCAGGTACATCTACATGGACCCATGTGTCTCCCTAACCCCCAGGTGTGTCTACACTGACCTGTGTGTCTCCCTAACCCCCAAGGTGTGTCTACACTGACCTGCATGTCTCCCTAACCCCTCACGGATGTCTACACTGACCTATGTGTCTCCCTAACTCCCCCAGGTGTGTCTACACTGAACTGTATGTCTCCTTGGCCACCAGGTGTGTCTACACTGACCTGCATGTCTCCCGAACCCCTCAGGTGTGTCTACACTGACCTGTGTGTCTCCCTAACCCCCAAAGTGTGTCTACACTGACCTGTGTGTCTCCCTAACCCCCAGGTGTGTCTACACTGACCTGCATGTCTCCCTAACCCCTCAGGTGTGTCTACACTGACCTGTGTGTCTCTCTAACCCCTGAGGTGTGTCTACACTGACCTATGTGTCTCCCTAACCCCTCAGGTGTGTCTACACTGACCTGCATGTCTCCCTAACCCCTCAGGTGTGTCTACACTGACCTGCATGTCTCCCTAACCCCTCAGGTGTGTCTACACTGACCTGTGTGTCTCTCTAACCCCTGAGGTGTGTCTACACTGACCTATGTGTCTCCCTAACCCCTCAGGTGTGTCTACACTGACCTGCATGTCTCCCTAACCCCTCAGGTGTGTCTACACTGACCTGGATGTCTCCCTAACCCCCGAGGTGTGTCTACACTGACCTAAGTGTCTCCCTAATCCCCCAGGTACGTCTACACTGACCTGTGGGTCTCCTTACCCCCCAGGTGTGTCTACACTGACCTGCATGTCTCCCTAACCCCTCAGGTGTATCTACACTGACCTGTGTGTTTCTCTCTAACCCCTGAGGTGTGTCTACACTGACCTATGTGTCTCCCTAACCCCTCAGGTGTGTCTACACTGACCTGCATGTCTCCCTAACCCCTCAGGTGTGTCTACACTGACCTGCATGTCTCCCTAACCCCTCAGGTGTGTCTACACTGACCTGTATGTCTCCCTAACCCCTGAGGTGTGTCTACACTGACCTAAGTGTCTCCCTAATCCCCCAGGTACATCTACACTGACCTGTGGGTCTCCTTACCCCCCAGGTGTGTCTACACTGACCTGCGAGTCTCACTAACTCCCCACGTGTATCTACACTGACCTGGATGTCTCTCTAGCCCCACTTAGGTTTTGTATTGTTAAGAGGTCAGTGAAGGTTTGTGAGAGAGCAGCCTGGGTGGGTTGGGGAGTCATTTCCTACCCCATCCTCTGTCCTCAGGAAGAGGTGTTGTGGGCTGAATCCTGGGTTCCTGTGGGGTCAGAGCAGTCGTCCTGGAGGGGGCTCTTGTCTGCAAATTGCAAGTGCAGCCCCTGCCTCACCCCCACCCCAGGCAGAGGCTCCTAAAGGGCAGCGCTAGGCGGAAGGTGGGGGTTGGTGGGAAATGGCTGAGGACAGAGGATGGGGTACCTCTTCCTGCTACTTTAGTGAAACTTCTCAGTTCTCCAAGAGTGCAAACCCGCAGTGACCCCCACCCAAGCTCTGACATGCAGGGTCCCCGCCCAGTCCTCCAGCTGGGATGGGGTAGCATCCACCCAAGCTCTGACAGGCAGGGTCCCCGCCGAGTCCTCTAGCTGGGGAGGGGGCAGCATCCACCCAAGCTCTGACATGCAGGGTCCCCCCCCAGTCCTCCAGCTGGGGAGGGGGCAGCATCCCGCAAGCTCTGACACGTAGGGTCCCTGTCGAGTCCTCCAGCTGGGATGGGGCAGTGTCCCCCACCCAAGCTCTGACACGCAGTGTCCCCGCCGAGTCCTCCAGCTGGGATGGGGCAGCGTCCTGCCATTTGTGTCAGAGTTTGCAGAATCCCTTAAAAGTTGCTTAAGAATGTTATTTACGTTGAGTTTGCTGAACTTTCAACAGAACATTAAATCCATGTGCTTTACATAGAAATTTAAACTAAAAAGGGATGTTAGAACGGCTGAAACTAAGCACATTTCCTAACAAGGGCGTCAAGTTCATTTAAATAAGCTTGGAGACTGAGCTGGAGACATTTCTGCCCAAGGACAACATGTTCAAAGACTTACGGGTTATTTATCCCTTTAATTTCCCCTCAAATGCAGTCATACATCCATATTATGTGATTTTAATGAATATTTATTTCTCAAATGAAATACGTGGCTGTTCAGGTTTTCTAATGAAAGCCAGGGGAGGAGGGAGGCCCAGCTTTTGCAGGCACTGCCAGCCCCACGGCCCCAGATGCTCCCAGAGCCCCCAGTGTGGGAGGCCCTGACCCCTCAGGGTCTGCAGGGGGCTCTGGAGAAAGGAGTGGCCGCCCCTCACCCCGAGAGGAGCAGAAGCAGGTGAGGGCGGCACAGGCGCTCCCACCACCTGCTGGGGTGCACCGCACTTCAGAGTTTGCAGATCGCCTGCCTCTGGGTGTGACAGGAGCCACACGACATCTGGACCCATGAGTTGTGGCAGTCTCTTGAGTCCCAGGCACCCAGGCCCAGCTGCGGCCTCTGCAGGTCTCTTGGGCTGGGCCAGGTGCCATTTCCAGTGTAGGAGCTGTGGCCTGCCTGCCCACTCTGGCTTCCAGAAGCTGCAGCCTGCCCGCCCTGGCTCTCCAGGCAGCCCCAGCGGAACAATGGGCTCTGTGCCTCTTCTCCCCCATGCAGGTGACTGTGCCAGCAAGCTGCAGAGGCTCGTGAGAGGGCTGGGGTCTCTCAGAGGCTCACGGGAGGGCTGGGGTCTCTCAGAGGCTCGCAGGAGGGCTGGGGTCTCTCAACGCTGTGCACAAACTGTGGCACCTGGGGTTCTGAGGCTCCCTCAGGGTGGGGAAAAGGGTTGGGAGGCGCGGACCCTGTGAAGCAGTGGCGGAGGCCCCCAGGGGCCGGCGGGAAGACAGGAGTCCTTGTCCTCTTCTGCCCCCAGCGCGCCTGTGGGGCTGCCTCTGTGCTGTCTCCTGTCCAGCTCAAAGTGGACAAGGTGCTCCTGGAGGACATCTGGCTGCCCCTGGGGGACACCATCACTTGAGGGCCTTGGCTGCAGGCTCACTAGGGTTGTGGAGGGTGGAACACCCACTCAGTAGCTGCTGCCTGGTGGGGTCAGCCTACAACAAACACCAGGGGACAGGGACACCTGCTCTCCATGGCAGGGCTCCAAGGCTGCAGCTGTGGAGTGCGGTGTAGGAGACACCCTGGGACTCGGCTCAGGACCTGCCTGTAAGCAAAGGTCAGACACGGTCATGCCCCTAACAGGTGTGTGCAGGTCAAGGATGACCACACTCTAGGTCAAAGAGCCGCCGGGCCAGCGAGGTGGCTGACGCCTCTAATCCCAACACCATGGAGGCTGAGGCAGGCAGATCACTTGAACCCAGTTGGGAGGATCACCTGGGCCGGTGGATTAGAGGCATCAGCCACCTGGCTGGCTCACGCTCCTGCCGCCAATCCCACCGCTCCCCAAAGCCCAGGCTCATCCCTGCCTGTGGCATTTCTGGATTTCTGTGTGGACAGCTGTTTCCCATCACTCAATGCCCAGACAAACATGCCCTCCTGGGGAGGCCCCCAACCTCCGTCTAAGGCAGCGCCTTCCCTGCCAGTCCTCCGCCACCCACGGAGCCACAGCCGCAGCAGTGAGAACCTGGAATAAGCCCCCACTCTCCCTCTTCCCTCCTCAATCAAGCCTGACAGAAGCCAGAGGCTGTGGCAGCCCAGGAATGCTGGCTGTGGAGGTCGGCTGGAGGTCAGCTGGCTGTAAAGGTGAGGACAGAGCTGGGCAGAGAGATGTGGGAGGGGACAGGGAGAACTCTGCGCCCCTCCACCACCCTGCATCCAGCCGGCCACTGATTCCCTCCTCATGCCCCACCTGGACCTCAGGCCTCTGAGCAAACTGCTCCATGAAACTGCATTTGACAAATGGGTGCGCTCCCTTCCTGGGACTCAGGGGGGTGGGCCAGTGAGCCGTCAGCCTCCCACAGGGAAAAGGAGGGTGGGGTCTCCCCCTGCAGCACCCACAGGGGTGTAGGAAAGGCTGCAGGGCTGGCAGAAGAGCTGAATTCCCTCTGGAGAAGCAGCCACCCTGGGGAACATGGACCAAGCCCTGGGTCTGAGGCTTCAGGCGACTCCAGGCACCAAGGTGGCTTGGGGTGGCCCAGGGAGGTGAGCAGGGTGGTCCCAGTGCAAAGGGGTTCTCTGGCTGGGCAGGCAGCCTCAGTGGACAGGGCCGCAGGCTTGACCCTAGCACTGCTCTCTATTGCGGAGGGGTTCTCAGATTTGAGGGGTTCTGAGGCCAGACAATGGGGGGCCAGATGGGGCAAGTATGAGGGTCAGAGTTTCCTCCCACCCCTGGGATGGGAAAATGGCAGGGCCAGAGCCTGCCCCACCCCTGGGTGCAGCTGGGTGCCTGAAGACCCTCTGAGTCCTGTCTGGTCAGCGGCCCCCGAGCAATGACGAGGACTGAAGCTTTCACTTCCCGTGAATTGGAAGCTGGGTGTGGCCCACCCCGATCAGGTGTCTGGGCTGGCAGCAGTGAGAAGTTAGGGGATTCCAGGCCAACCAAGGAAAAGACAGCACTCGGGGTGCTGGCCCCCACAAAGAGCTTTACTGGCAATGAGGACAGGCTGCCTGCGGGTGAGGCCCCCCACCCTAGATGGGGAATGCTCAGCCCCAGGAGGGAGCAGGAATCAGAGAGGGCACAGTGCCCAGGGACGCGGCTCTGGAGCATCAGGGGCTGCAGGGCTCAAGATCCTGTCCGGCCCAGGCTCTGCCTCCTCAGCACTGGCAGAGGCTGGGGCAGTTTCCCTGGAGACACAGAGCAGGCAGCCCGGAAATGGGAAAACCCCTGCCTGTTTGGGCCCAGCTTCAAGTGACTGAGGTGCAGGGTGTGGGGCTGCGCCGAGGGCCCTCCTGCCGGGAGGTGGGCACAGAGGCCAACGCCAGGCCAGCACCAGCCCACTCTTGGGACAGGCTGGCCTCGGGGGGACGGGCAGAATCCCCCAGGCTGGATCCAAGCACATCACCCTTAAACCTGCTGTCCAGTCCAGTGCACCTTCCTTCGGGGTCAGCCACACAGGCTGGTAGGGGCCTGCTTGAGGGTGGGCACTGACGTTCCCTGGTCACGGCAACCATCCGATTGCCGTTCCTTTGCCCTACAGCCTTTCCTGGGCTGAGAGATTGAGGGAGCAGGGAAGCCCCGAGCTCCTCCCCTGGGTCATTCATGTCTGTGGGTGGAACCCTCTGCAAGTTTATCTCAGGAGCATGGAAGGTGGGGTGGAGAGAGGGGTCAGAGTGGGGTCCAGATTCCGCTAGGAAGAAAATGAGATTCTGTCTGCTCCCTCCCCTGGGCCTTGAGAACACTGTGGTGTGGTTGTGCCTGTGGGACTGAGGCCTCCTTCACCCCTGTCCTATGCGTTCGGCTCCCGGGCGGCACATGGGGAGGTGGCTTCCCAGCTGAGACCAGGAGATTTGGGTCTCCCCTCTGTCACTGTCTTATGTGACCCCACCTCAGCTTCCCTACCCACCCATGGCCACCATGCTGGGAGCCTGGCGCCCTGAAACAGGCCGACTGGGGACGGGCCCTCCCCACTGGGAGCCTCGCTCCCCACAGGCCATGCTGCCCTCTGGCTGTTAACAGCTTCAGGGACTCGGAAGAGCCCAGGAACAGCTCTCTGCCCCTGAGTCAGGGCTCTCCCTTGGAAAGCAGCTTGCCCTGGAGTGCAGACCCATCGGGGCCAAGGCTCCCCTTCCCAGACCCCTCGTTTACTTTCCACCTGCCCCCCCAACCATGCTCATGCTCAGTGACAGCAGCGGCAGAGAACCTGTGTCCTCCCTGGGCTCACCATGGCGCAAAACAGTGCCCAGACCGTGCCCTCAGACTGGGAGGGAGAGGGAGAAAGGAAGGGGAGGGATGGTGAAGAGGAGAGGGAGGGTGAGGCAGAAATAGACGGGGAGAGGGAGAACAGAGGGGGATGAGGGAGAGGGGAAGAAAACAGAGGGAGGGAGAGGGAGGGAGAGGAGCTCTTGGAGCTGCAGGTAGCTCCGTCTCACCCTCAGAGGTCAGAGCGGCTGGCTGGGCCCTGGAGGCCCCGAGATGGACACAGTGGACACACAGTCTGTCCCGGGCGAGCAGCTCATAAACAGGGCATGGTCCATCACAGTCCCCTTCCTAAATGAGAGCTTCCTTGCTCAGCTCGGGAAATGACCTACATTTTAGCTTTTTATTGAAGTTCAATTTACCAATCGCGGGTGTGCACCAGGGTGGATTTTCACAGCGAACACAGCGGGCAGCCTGCACCCCACTCAGAAAACAGTGCCCGCCCCTCCCACCTATCACTGCCCTTCCCTGAAGCGCAGCGGTGGCCACGGTGAGCCCCGAAACTGAGGACGGAACAGGCTGACAGGTGTGGCGAGGGCCAGGGCTTGGGACGCCGAGGCAGCGGGTGTGAGGGGCGAGTCTGCAGGGGGTTCTCCTGGACCCAGGTGCACGGGCTCTGCCTTCTTTGTCCTGGAGCTGCTCATGCTTTTGGCTTTGTTGACATTGTTTTGCGTTTCTCTCCCGGTATTCACAGGGAATCAGTCCACTGGAAAAACCAATTAAAAACGAAAAGAGATTAAAGACGTTTACAGTTACCCTATGAACATTTCAAATAGCTCTGGGAATGCACTGCTTAAAACCGACTCCCATTAAAATTAAACGAACAGTTCACACTTGGCATTCATTTCCTGGGTCAGGCTTTCGTTGTCCCTATGGGAACAGCAGCACTGGTGCCGAACGGGCTGCCCTCCCTGGCGGTGGGTTCCTCCACACTCCCGAGCTTCTTCGGCAAAGTGTCTCTAGGGAGAGAGCGGGCCGCCCCGTGCAGCGTCTTTGAAGGCCAGCTTCGTGGTGGATCAGCAGGGGCTTTGCCTCAGGAACCTCTGCACTAAATCTTAGGGGGAATAGAACAGAACAGAGCAGAACAGAGCAGAACAGTGTGTCCCGAGATGCAGCTGGGTGCCAGGTTTATGTATCTGCAGTGAATTGGAGCAGCTTCCAGGAGAATTCAGGGCTCTGCGTCAGTTCTCACACAGCAAGAAACGCCCTGAATCCTAATGGATGGTGCTGAGATCCGATGAGACACTGGAGACAGAAATCCAAGAAATGACTCCCTTTGTAGCCGTGTCACATGCCTCTGAAACAGAAGTGTACTCTGTTGTCTCAAAAAGTGAAGACTAGAGTCAGGAATGGGGCAGCCACAGCAGACCCCGAGAGAACGGGGGCTGATGGGGGCATCCTGCTGGGGCAGCCCTGAGCTGGCCACAGAGGGGGAGGCCACCCTGGGGAGGCAGCTGGGCACCACCCTGGTGTTTGTGGTCACAAGGGTCTCAGATGTGGGACCCCCGGGGTAATTGGGGGCTCAGTTGCAGAGTTAACCACGTCACGCTGGCCTGAACTAGAGAGAGATGTGAAAGCACCACCTCTGTGCTGAGCAGAGGTCACCTGCCGGGCTGTGTATGTGGGGAGGGGATGCTCTGCGACCCTGTCTATAGCTGGGATCTGGAATTTCCCTGGATGGTTGCGTGGATGCGTGGCATGCCTGTGGAATGGTAATGATGAATATACCTCCTCACGGCATCAGGGCTCCCAGAATAAAGGGGTCCCACTGGCAAAATATGGGGTGCAGCCACTAGAAAGGGTCTTGAAGACGTGGGACTATGGATGCCCTGGGTGGGCCTGCTGCCGTGTGCCTGTGGTGAGAACCTGCCCTCCAGGGACAGTTGACTAGGAGCAGTTGACAGGAGCTGGCCTGGCCCAACCCAGCCCTTTCCCGGGCATTTGGCCTTGGAGCAGAAGAGTCCAAGACACTCCAAGATGCTGAGACAGAACATCTCCTCTGAGGTGGAGGAGACGTCACCTCAGGGGCTGAGGGGTTCATCTACTTCCAAGATCGTGTGGCAGAGAAATCTGGTCATCGGGAGAGGAGCAAAGCAGCCAAAAGGAACACCACAGGGCGGGCTGGCCCTTCTCTTCCGGAAACCCTCCCTTTCCTGACTTCTCTCCTCCATCTCTCGGGCACCCCTGGGGCCGTATGCCGGCCCTTCCTCTCCTCCTGTAAGCAACATCTGAAGCTCCTGAGGCCTCAGACCCTGCTCCTCTTCTTGGTGCACTCCTGCTCGGGAATAGAATCCAGCTGTTGGCAAGGGCTTCCTTGGAAGGGAAAGGCAGTAGGGACTGGAGCCTTTGCGGCCTTTCTGTCTCTGTTGAAATCACTCAACTTTGCCTCAGCAGAATGAGGACAGCCAAGGACAAGACACACATGAGCAGGTGTGGCATGGCTCCAGAGAGACTTCATGATGGCAGCCAGCCAGGTCCAGCCAGGTCCAGCCAGGTCCAGCCAGGTCCAGCCATGTCCGGTCAGGTCCAGCCAGGTCCAGCCATGTCCAGCCATGTCCAGCCATGTCCAGCCAGGTCCAGCCAGGTCCAGCCATGTCCAGCCATGTCCAGCCAGGTCCAGCCAGGTCCAGCCATGTCCAGCCATGTCCAGTCAGGTCCAGCCATGTCCAGTCAGGTCCAGCCAGGTCCAGCCATGTCCAGCCATGTCCAGTCAGGTCCAGCCAGGTCCAGCCAGGTCCAGCCATGTCCAGCCAGGTCCAGCCAGGTCCAGCCAGGTCCAGCCATGTCCAGCCAGGTCCAGCCAGGTCCAGCCATGTCCAGCCAGGTCCAGCCATGTCCAGTCAGGTCCAGCCAGGTCCAGCCAGGTCCAGTCAGGTCCAGCCAGGTCCAGCCATGTCCAGCCATGTCCAGCCATGTCCAGCCAGGTCCAGCCAGGTCCAGCCATGTCCAGTCAGGTCCAGCCAGGTCCAGCCAGGTCCAGCCAGGTCCAGTCAGGTCCAGCCAGGTCCAGCCATGTCCAGCCATGTCCAGTCAGGTCCAGCCAGGTCCAGCCAGGTCCAGCCATGTCCAGCCATGTCCAGTCAGGTCCAGCCAGGTCCAGCCATGTCCAGTCAGGTCCAGCCAGGTCCAGCCAGGTCCAGCCATGTCCAGCCATGTCCAGTCAGGTCCAGCCAGGTCCAGCCAGGTCCAGCCATGTCCAGTCAGGTCCAGCCAGGTCCAGCCATGTCCAGCCATGTCCAGTCAGGTCCAGCCAGGTCCAGCCATGTCCAGCCATGTCCAGTCAGGTCCAGCCAGGTCCAGCCAGGTCCAGCCATGGCCAGTCAGGTCCAGCGAGGTCCAGCCAGGTCCAGCCAGGTCCAGCCAGGTCCAGTCAGGTCCAGCCAGGTCCAGCCATGTCCAGCCATGGCCAGTCAGGTCCAGTCAGGTCCAGTCAGATACAGCCATGTCCAGCCAGGTCCAGCCAGGTCCAGCCATGTCCAGTCAGGTCCAGCCAGGTCCAGCCACGTCCAGCCATGGCCAGTCAGGTCCAGCGAAGTCCAGCCAGGTCCAGCCATGTCCAGTCAGGTCCAGCCAGGTCCAGTCAGGTCCAGCCAGGTCCAGTCAGGTCCAGCCAGGTCCAGCCAGGTCCAGCCATGTCCAGTCAGGTCCAGCCAGGTCCAGCCATGTCCAGCCATGTCCAGTCAGGTCCAGCCAGGTCCAGCCATGTCCAGCCATGTCCAGCCAGGTCCAGCCACTGGACATTTTTCAGAGCCTGACCCATTCCCACCACCACAGTGATCATCACAGAGATCACAGGCTTCTCTCTCTCTGCCGTGGAGCCATGCGGTCTTGTCTCTGGTGGACACCTGAATGTCCCTGGACATCTGACATTCATCATGATGGCATGACAGGCTTGCTGTGTACTACTAAGCCCACTGCTGGGGCTGTCTCATCAATTCTCTGATACGAAGTCTGCACCTTTCTCCACCACCCTGTACTGGCCTCTCAAATTTACCCAGAACAAACCCTGCTGTATCCCCTCTACCACACTCCCCACAGCCTCCCGCAGGCTCAGTGACACTGAGTTTCTCGTGCCTGTAAAGTGAGAGTTAGCCTTGGTTCTTCCCCTCTCACTCCCACACTGATAAATGTCATCAGATCTCCTTCCAAATATTTCCTCATCTGCCCCTGTCTTCCCATCTCTCCTTCTGTGGCAGTGAAACAGCAGAAGAACTGACATCACTCACTCCATCTTTAATTAAGGGGCCCTTACCCCTTCCTGCACCAAGGCTGGGATAATTTTACAACACTGGGATGAAACGCAAGGACGGCAATCACGTAGTTTTAAAAACTAAGTCTGAGAGTGAAGGAGAAGCATGTAAATCACTGACTGGTGTTTTGTTAAAGATTTGCAGGAGATGTGACCTGACCGAGCACGAAGACATGCCCAACCTATATTTTCACTCAACAATTCTGCTTCTATGTATTTACTAGAAAACTCCTCCCAAGTACTAAAACCACACTTAACGCTTACCAAGCACTTACTATGAAGTGGGCACTGCCCCGCAAGCCTGAGTATGCTAATTTACTCTTCATAGCAGCTCTCTGATGTAAGCACTTATGTAAGTACTGACGGCACAAACTTTTCACACTTAGGAGATGACAGTGAAGTAATAAGTCCAGGGTTGCTGTGGTTTGGATGTGGCTCACTGGCTGACCAAAACCTCAGGTTTTCCCATGGTCAGGTTTTGATCACCAAGACTCAGGTTGGCATGGGATCCCCAGTGCAGTGTTGGGAGGTGGGAGGTGTGTGGGTCATTGAGTGGCTGCCCCATGAATGGCTTCGTGCTGTTCTGTTGGTAGTGAATGAGTTCTTGCTCTCCCAGGAATGAGCTCGTTGCTGAGACAGAGGATGCTTTAAAAGCCTGGCTTCCTCCAACTCCATCCCTGACATCCTCAGTTTCTCTCTCTTGCTTTCTCTCTCACTGTGTAATCTGTTTGCACACATCTTCTGCCCGATCACTTTTCTGCCATGAGTTGAAGCAGTCTAGGACCTTCACCAAATGCAGCTGCCCAAACTTGGACTTTCCAGCCATCAGAATCGTGAGCCAAATAAACCTCTTTTCTTTATAAACTCTGAAGCCTCAGGTACTCTCTCAGAGCAACACACAATGACCTCAGACAGCGCTCACGTGGGTAGTAAGTCCTTGAGCCTGGATTTAGGCATCTAACCCATGCATCTACCTCTGGAGTCTCCTCTCTCAACATGGCAGACAGAGCCACTTGTATAGCTACACAAATGTGTATATTTAGGGTTATTCATGGCAAGATTATAGGAGCACAAAGTGGAAAAAATTGTAAGAGCAAAAATTCTACCAATAGGGAATGTATTAAACAAATTACAGCACAATTATACCATGAAATATTGAGTAGCAATTGCTGAAGAAGTGACCATCCTGCGTGCCCTGGGAGACTGTCTATGCACACGTATGTCCTGCGTGCACTGGAGACTATGCACATGTATGTCCTCGTTCCCTGGGAGACTGTCTCTGCACACGTATGTCCTGAGTGCCCTGGGAGACTGTCTATGCACACATATATCCCGTGTGCCCTGGGAGACTGTCTCTGCACACATATGTCCTGAGTGCCCTGGAGACTGTCTATGCACAGGTATGTCCCACGTGCCCTGGGAGACTGTCTCTGCACACGTACGTCCTGTATGCCCCGGGAGACTGTCTATGCACACATATGTCCTGTGTGCCCTGGAGACTGTGCACACGTACATCCTGTGTGCTTTGGGAGACTATGCACACATATGTCCTGCATGCCCTGGAGACTGTCTATGCACATGTACGTCCTGCGTGCCCTGGGATACTGTCTATGCACAGGTATGTCCCACGTGCCCTGGGAGACTCTCTATGCACATGTACGTCCTGCATGCACTGGAGACTATGCACACGTATGTCCTGCGTGCCCCGGGAGACTGTCTATGCACACGTATGTCCTGTGTGCCCTGGAGACTGTGCACACGTACATCCTGTGTGCTTTGGGAGACTATGCACACATATGTCCTGCATACCCTGGAGACTGTCTATGCACATGTATGTCCTGCATGCCCTGGGATACTGTCTATGCACAGGTATGTCCCACGTGCCCTGGAGACTGTCTCTGCACACATATGTCCTGAGTGCCCTGGGAGACTGTCTATGCACAGGTATGTCCCACGTGCCCTGGGAGACTGTCTCTGCACACGTACATCCTGCATGCCCCGGGAGACTGTCTATGCACACGTACGTCCTGAGTGCCCCGGGAGACTGTCTATGCACACGTATGTCCTGCGTGCCCTGGAGACTGTCTATGCACAGGTATGTCCTGTGTGCCCTGGAGACTGTGCACACGTACATCCTGTGTGCTTTGGGAGACTATGCACACATATGTCCTGCATGCCCTGGTGACTGTCTATGCACATGTACGTCCTGCGTGCCCTGGGATACTGTCTATGCACACGTATGTCCTGCGTGCCCTGGAGACTGTCTATGCACACGTATGTCCTGCGTGCCCTGGGAGACTGTCTATGCACAGGTATGTCCTGCGTGCCCTGGGATACTGTCTATGCACACGTATGTCCTGAGTGCCCTGGAGACTGTCTATGCACATGTACGTCCTGTGTGCACTGGAGACTATGCACACGTATGTCCTGCATGCCCTGGGAGACTGTCTATGCACAGGTATGTCCTGCATGCCCTGGGATACTGTCTATGCACACGTATGTCCCGTGTTCCCTGGAGACTGTCTATGCACATGTACGTCCTGCGTGCACTGCAGACTATGCACATGTATGTCCTGCATGCCCTGGGAGACTGTCTATGCACACATATGCACGTGTGGGTGCCCACATTATACACATCCACATGGCTGTGTTTCGTGACTCTTGTTCCCTGAGGGTTGGATGAAACGATGCCTTTCATTTCTTTCAGCACTCCTCAATCTTCTGAAACTTTTACACAACTTGTTTCTTTGGAGAGGAGAAAAAAACCCTAAAAATGGAATAGAAAGAAAAGTGAGAGAAATGGTAGATGCAGTCTGGCCAGTGAGCTCATGCCTATGTTCACTGGGATGCTGACTTCAAGATGGAGAAAACAGTTGAGGACGGTGCTGAGCAGAGCCTGTGGACTGAACTTCTCCAGGAAGGTCACCCATTTCAGTCAAGGGTGTCTCAGCTCCCTGCTGCCACTCTGTCATTTCTAGTGACCAGGCGCCTCCCCATGCCCTGAGGGGGTTGGCAGGATGCAAAACTCCTTGGCGATCCCTCCAGGGCAGCTGGTGGCAGGTGACCAAGGCTGGCCCCTCACCGGGCCACGGCGTGTGCACAGCCTGGCTCTCCTCCCCCAGCGTAGCTTTATCTCAGCCCCTGAAGCTGGTGGGGAAGGAGTCCCTGTGTGCTCATGCCCTAGAGTGAGGGGGTTCCACACTATCTAAGGGGGATCTCCTAAAGCAGTTTCCCAAGTGTTCCGCACGGTAAGAATCAGGGACACAGATGTGTGCTTGGCATACAGGTTCCTGAGCCCCTGGACCTCCCAAAGTCGCATATCCATGGCCGGGGGCTCCAGGTCAGGGTGTGTGAGGATCATCCCGGTGAATGAGGCTGGCTGGGGAGTGCTGCTCTCAAGTGACTGCTCTCAACGGCAGTGTCCCCAGGCTCCTTGGAACACAGACCCCAGATCCTGGGCCTCTACCTAGAGTCTGACTCTGCAGAATGGTGCCAAGGATGTGCATTTAACAGTGTTGGGGTGACCTTGCATGAAGCAGACGCCCACAGAGGTGCTTTGGAAAAGGCCACACCAGAGCAAAAGAATGCTCCACCGTGGGGGGGAAGGGTCGCCTGTGTACAAGGCCTTGTCCTGGCTGGAAGACCTCAGAGAGGGAGGCGACAGCAGCACAGGACAGGCCTGTGGCCTGACCACTGCCCAGAGACATTCTCATGCCCACCGTGGGCTGAGCAATGTGGTCTCGCTGTGCCAGAAGGAAGATGGGCCGAGCCTATGGAACGGCTGGTGATCTCAGCCACAGCTGCCCAGCCCCATCGCTAGCCGCCAGCTTGGGTTCCTGGAGGCACAACCCTTAGGAGCTGTTTAGTGTCCTTTAAGAGTTATCTTAAGATTAGGCACATGTATCTTCTACACATGCCACACAGGCACACACACACACATGCACACACAGAGGCATACACACACATCAGCACACACGCACAGATGCACACACATCGGCACACGCATTGGCACACACACAGATGCACACACATCGGCACATGCATTGGCACACACGCACAGATGCACACAGGTGCACACACACACACAGGCGCACACACATTCAGGCACACACAGAGGAACACACACACATTGGCACACGCGCACACATGCACACACATTGGCACACGCATTGGCACACACGCACAGATGCACACACAGGCGTGTGCACACACATGCACACACAGAGGCACACACGCACAGATGCACACACATTGGCAGACACATACACTTGCACACACATCAGCACACGCATCGGCACACACGCACACACATTGGCACACGCATCGGCACACGCACACATGCACACACATTGGCACACACGCACAGATGTACACACAGGCACACACACATGCACACACACATGCACACGCATTGGCACACACGCACAGATGCACACACATCGGCACACACACATGCATACACGCACACATGCACACACATCGGCACACACGCACACATGCACACACATCGGCACACACACAGATGCACAAACAGCACACACGCACACATGCACACACATCGGCACACACATTGGCACACACATACAGATGCACACACAGGCACACACACATGCACACACAGAGGCGCACACACATCGGCACATGCATTGGCACACATGCACAGATGCACACACAGGTGCGCACACACACATGCACACACATCGGCACACACGCACAGATGCAGCTCCCTTCTGCCTGGCGCTGGGCCTGTGTTTCCCCATCTGCCCTCCATCCCTCTCTTTCCTGCTCCTTCCTTCCTCCCTCTTTCCTTCCTCTCTCCCTCCCTCCCTTCAGTTTCTCTTTCTCCCTCTTTCCTTCTATTTCATTCCCTTTTTCTTCACTTAACAGTATAGGGGTCCACAGTCATACATACGGAACATGGACCAACGTCATTCTTCTGAACGGTGCCCAGAATTCTGTGCTATAGACGCACCAGTTTGTTTACCAAGTTCCTTCTACACGGCGTTTAGATTACTCCTCATCTTGTCAAACAAACATGCTATTAAGATCCAGTTAAAATAGTTTCTCTTTGTGTTTTACAAAGTTGTCAGCATTATTATAACTTCGTTTTCTTTGTTTTGTGTTTCCATGTTTTGTTTTCTACATAATTTAAGAGATGAATACATTTAAAACTATTTGTCTATGGTTTTGGACACATGACATATGAAGATATAATTCCGTGACATCAGCAACTGAAGGAAGTGGGAATGGAGAGGTGAAGGAGTGAAGGTTTCTGTGTCACTGACATTTATTTAACTGGGATAAATTCATATTAGAGTGTAGCAACCTCATTATATCAGCCACAAAGAGAACAGCTGCAGAGTATACACAAAAGGAAATGAGAGAGGAATTTCAACATTTCACTAAACAAACGATAGACTAAACACAAAAGAAGACAATGCAGAAAAGGAGGGGCCAGGAAAGCAATAAAGGACATAGAAAACAAATTCCAGAAGGACAGAGGCGAGGCCCCTGCCTTATCAGTCACTAAGAAGGAAGGAAGCTCCAACACATGCCACAGCGCGATGCACCTGGAGGAGGCGGTGCGGATGCAGTGGGGTCCCACTCACAGGATGGAGGGAGGGATTGATGGAGGGATAAAAGGGTGGAGGGAGGGATTGATGGATGGATGAACGGATGGAGGGAGGGATTGATGGGTGGAGGGATGGATGAATGAATAGATGGATTGATGGAGGGATAAAAGGGTGGAGGGAGGGATTGATGGATGGAGGGATGGATGGATGAACGGATGGAGGGAGAGATTGATGGGTGGAGGGATGGATGGAGGGATGGATGGATTGATGGAGGGATAAAAGGATGGAGGGAGGGATTGATGAATGGAGGGATGGATGGATGGAGGGATGGATGGATGAACGGATGGAGGGAGGGATTGATGGGTGGAGGGATGGATGAATGAATAGATGGATTGATGGAGGGATAAAAGGGTGGAGGGAGGGATTGATGGATGGAGGGATGGATGGATGAACGGATGGAGGGAGAGATTGATGGGTGGAGGGATGGATGGAGGGATGGATGGATTGATGGAGGGATAAAAGGATGGAGGGAGGGATTGATGAATGGAGGGATGGATGGATGGAGGGATGGATGGATGAACGGATGGAGGGAGGGATTGATGGGTGGAGGGATGGATGAATGAATAGATGGATTGATGGAGGGATAAAAGGGTGGAGGGAGGGATTGATGGATGGAGGGATGGATGGATGAACGGATGGAGGGAGGGATTGATGCGTGGAAGGATGGATGGATGGATGGAGGGATTGATGGAGGGATAAAAGGGTGGAGGGAGGGATTGATGGATGGAGGGATGGATGGATAAACGGATGGAGGGAGGGATTGATGGGTGGAAGGATGGATGAATGGATAGATGGATTGATGGAGGGATAAAAGAGTGGAGGGAGGGATTGATGGATGGAGGGATGGATGGATTCATGGATGGATGGAGGGAGGGAGGGAGGGAGGGAGGGAGGGAGAGATTGACACATGGAGGGATGAATGGAAGGATGGATGGAGGGTGGATGGAGGGATGGATGATAGATGGAGGGATGGATGGAAGGATGGATGGATGGATGAATGGAGGAGTGGATGGAAGGATTGGTGGATGTAGGAATGGATGTAGGGATGAAGGGATAGATGGATGTAGGGATGGAAGAAGAGATGGATGAAGGGATGGAGGGAAGGGATGGTGGGATGGATGGTGGTGATGGCTGCATAGCAAAAGCAATGTACTTAGTGTCATCGAACTGTACACTTAAAAATGGTTCAGATAGTCAATTTGTGTTATGCGTACTTTACCATGATAAAATATTGGCCCCCAAGCCCCACAATGTATTAAAAACAGCAAACATTTAAACTTCCCTTCCAGGAAACTGGAAGATGCATGGACATGTGGGCCGCTTGCTTTTGCCCTTGGATCCATTTGCTGACCTGGATTTGCTCCTATTTGCTTCCCGGGGTGCCGCACTCCCCGGCCTCCTCATCCCCCATTTCTGGGCAGTTCTCCAGCGGGCGGTTACTGAGGGAATGGGCGTGACCTGCAGGTGGCTAAGAGCAAGACACAAGGGGCCAATGGGTTAGCACAGGGCCCTGGTCAGTAACAGACTCTCCGGAAAAGGGCTGGTGCAGATATCTCTGGTCACCTGCAGCGGGCAACTTTCTTGTTGAAGGAGGAGTGACTTGGTTGGAGGAAAAGTTCCCAAGGCCGAGCCAAGAACCATATCCTTATGGTGAACTTGGCTCACCATAATAGTGAAAAGCACACTCCTGGGCTGAGATTTAAAATGCAAATCAGACAGGCAAGGTATGCACCAGCATGTACAGCGATGGCACGTGCAGGCCCGGGAGCCCACCCACAGCACGACAGCGTCCTGCTCCGTCAGCAATGATCACGGGAGACCCCATCAGAGCAGTTTCCAGGGCCAGCCTGGCCCTCATTCCGGAGCCGCCCGCTCCGACCCCGCTACTTCCGCTTTGCAATGAACTTCTTTGCCCACTCTTAGTTTGAACTTGCTGCCAAATTTTTTTGTGCACTGATGTCAAGAACCTGAACAGGCCCACCCACAGCCACCCTGGCCAACGGGAGGCCTCAGCAGGACACGGAGGGCGGGAGAGATGGGAGGCCGCAGCCTCATGCCTCCCTGTGTCGCCCCCACCAGTGTGTCTGGCTTCTCTGGGAGCACCGGCCGTTACTGAAGCCCCAGCTTTGCCTCCGTCTTTCTTCCTCCAACCCAAGATAAAGAGCAGTGGTGCTGCCTTCCTGCTGCTGCTAAGCTCTGGGCTGCCCTGTGCCCTTGGGTTTGGCGCCTGTGTTATGCCGCCACTTCTCTGCACGGCATTTCCTCCCTGTGAAATACCCTGAGTCAGTTCTGTCCCTCGACTAGCCCGTGCCTGCAACAGCATCTGTTCTATTCAGACAGGAGGCTCGTGAGGACGCACTGGGGCTGCTGCGCTCCCAGAGCCGCAGCTCACAGGTAAATGCAGACGACAGGTGTTGCCATGACCCTCTCAACGTCCAGCAGAGCTCTCGCTGTGCGTGCGGTGATTTACTTTCTCCACCAGCTTGGTTGCCATGGGGGTGAGCAGCCTAGGACCCGGGTGAGGCCGTGGCTCCTGCAGAGCCTGACCGGGAAGCTATGGACCCGATTAGTGGTCACTGCCTGCCACGTAGGGTCTCCATTCCTCCAGGGAGCCGGGGGGCGTGTTTGTGCCACAGAGAAACCACGCTTTTCATGCAACATGGCCCTTCAATGCAGGCCCTCTCCCTGGCCTGGAGCTCAGCTGGAGACAGGGGAACCTGGTCCCAGCTGCAGGAAGCACCACCCATGGGTTCAGGGAGGGGCGTTGTGTCTGTCACTGTACTTCAAGGGCTACGAAGGTGTCGCGGGTGGTCACTCTGCTATTTGTGACTTCATCCTATGTGCTAACGTTGGAATGTTACTTCTGAAAAGAATGTGACTCACTTATTCCATTAAAAAAAAAGAGCAAAGAGTCTTTGTTTTCCTGGAGCCTGCTGCCTAAGGGAGCCCGGCACAGTTCTGGGGTCAGGAGAGGAGCCTCAGGCCAAGTGATGAGGAACTGGAAGAGCTTCTGGGCAGAAATGATCGACACCTTTATAAAGGAGATTCCATCAGCCCCACGTCTGAAGGATGAAAATACAGAACGTCGACTCACACAGAGCACCCTCTGTGCCTGCCCTGTTCTTGTTCAGCCCACACCAAAGCCCGTTCTGCAGAAAACAAAATGGAGACGCAGAGTGAATAAGAAGCTCCCTGCACCCCACATGCCACAAACCCCATGCCAGCCCTCTCACTCCCGCGTCTGTGCTGTGACCACTGCCTGACGCGGCCACGGAAGCTGGGCTCTGGGCTGTTAATTTCCAGTGGGAAATTCAACAGCTCGTCAAACCCACGGTCACCCTGGCCTGAGCGGAAGAGACTCTTCTCCCCCCGGGAGTAAGTGTGAAGGGTTATGGGATTCTCAGTCTTGTGAGGATGCTTTGTTCAGGAAGTCCCTCCTCCCACATCTGTTTTTGGAACCCCAGGTTGGCTAAGGGCCCAAGGGGGCATCGCTTGAGGTAAGGAGACCCCCAACACTGTTTTACTGGGGGGCACATTGGACCCCGACCGTCTGCTTCCCTCTAGAGGGCCTGGATCTTACTGCTTACGGCAAAGGAGACCTCTGAGCCAAGGAGGCTCGCAGCTGGCTCTCCCCCGCCTCATCCCGAGCAGCCCGGCCCACCGCCCCTGCCCTGCTCTGCCTGGCGTGCCCAGAGGTGGGGGATTGTTCATGAGCCTCTCCGCACTGATCAGGTTTCTGCGGCCAACAACCCAGGTCCTTGTCATGGACGCTGCGGGTTTGATGCCGGCATCCATCAGACAAGCCGATGGTCAAAGGGAGGCAGGGACTAGGGAGGGCACAGTGGGCGTTCTGCAAAGGACTCCAGCGCCCAAAGTCAGCTGGTGACATTAAAACAAACAACTCACTTGAGTTGTGGAGGCAGCGCTGCAAAAGTTCCCGAAACCCTTCTGCACGTGCACATTTGGAGCCTGTGAGAGGATCTGCTCCAACATTTGGCGGACATGGGAACACAGGGCTGACATCCACATCCCCTCCCAGCCACGTTTTCAGCTCCCACACAGGTTCCTGGGCGCCCTCCCAGCCACGTTTTCAGCTCCCACACAGGTTCCTGGGCGCCCTCCCAGCCACGTTTTCAGCTCCCACACAGGTTCCTGGGTGCCCTCCCAGCCACGTTTTCAGCTCCCACACAGGTTCCTGGGCGCCCTCCCAGCCACGTTTTCAGCTCCCACACAGGTTCCTGGGCGCCCTCCCAGCCACGTTTTCAGCTCCCACACAGGTTCCTGGGCGCCCTCCCAGCCACGTTTTCAGCTCCCACACAGGTTCCTGGGTGCCTTCCCAGCCACGTTTTCAGCTCCCACACAGGTTCCTGGGCGCCTTCCCAGCCACGTTTTCAGCTTCCACACAGGTTCCTGGGCGCCCTCCCAGCCACGTTTTCAGCTCCCACACAGGTTCCTGGTGGAGAGGCCAATTCTGCTGACATCAGGCCTAGGAGAGCTGCCCGGGACATGTGTTAGAACAGACATCCTGCAGGTATGCCAAACTCATTCTGTCCCAGCAATCCAAGGTCAGTGCCTCGGAAGGAAGAGCTCAGCCCCAGGCCCAGCCTCACTGGAGAGAGTTCAGGACACTCACAGGACAGAGCTGCAGAAGGCAGGAGCTGGGGCGCCAGTGAGGTGGATTCCAGGCTGAGGGGAGGAGTCCTGGAGGGAATCAGTGAGGAGAGGGGGAGAACACGAATGGAGAGCAGGTGTCTGCAGAGGGCCTGGGGTCACTGGATGGCACACACTGTGCTGGAACTCCAGAGCCTGGCAGCACTGCCTCTGGGGCCCAGGGGAGCCTGACCCTTCCCAGGATCTGGACCATCCATGGGGAGGACAAAGACAGGGGCCCGCAGCTCACCCAGAGGTCTGGATTGAGGAAGGGGCTGTCAGCTCACCTGGAGATCTGGATTGAGGAAGGGGCTGTCAGCTCACCTGGAGATCCGGATTGAGGAAGGGGCTGTCAGCTCACCTGGGGATCCGGATTGAGGAAGGGGCTGTCAGCTCACCTGGAGATCTGGATTGAGGAAGGGGCTGTCAGCTCACCTGGAGATCCGGATTGAGGAAGGGGCTGTCAGCTCACCTGGGGATCCGGATTGAGGAAGGGGCTGTCAGCTCACCTGGAGATCCCGATTGAGGAAGGGGCTGTCAGCTCACCTGGAGATCGGGATTGAGGAAGGGGCTGTCAGCTCACCTGGAGATCGGGATTGAGGAAGGGGCTGTCAGCTCACCTGGAGATCGGGATTGAGGAAGGGGCTGTCAGCTCACCTGGAGATCCCGATTGAGGAAGGGGCTGTCAGCTCACCTGGAGATCCGGATTGAGGAAGGGGCTGTCAGCTCACCTGGAGATCGGGATTGAGGAAGGGGCTGTCAGCTCACCTGGAGATCCCGATTGAGGAAGGGGCTGTCAGCTCACCTGGAGATCCGGATTGAGGAAGGGGCTGTCAGCTCACCTGGAGATCCGGATTGAGGAAGGGGCCGCAGCTCACCTGGAGATCCGGATTGAGGAAGGGGCTGTCAGCTCACCTGGGGATCCGGATTGAGGAAGGGGCTGTCAGCTCACCTGGAGATCCGGATTGAGGAAGGGGCCGCAGCTCACCTGGAGATCCGGATTGAGGAAGGGGCTGTCAGCTCACCTGGAGATCCGGATTGAGGAAGGGGCTGTCAGCTCACCTGTAGATCCAGATTGAGGAAGGGGCCGCAGCTCATGGACACCTCCCTGCTTCTCACACTGGCTCCACTGAGCCCCCAGATCCTTCCTGCCCTGCTGTGGGCCCTGCAGGCATCTTTCCTGGCCAGGAGACTCAGCAGTGAGTCCATCCCTCAGCAAACTTCCAGGTCCACCCCGTGTGGAGGCTGCCAGCCTCCCTGCCCCATGAGCAGCCACATGGGTGCTCTGATTCCAGAGCCCATTCATTCCCTTTCTTCTGATTCCACCTGTCACCACCTGGGCCACGGCCTTAGTGAGGGGCCCTGCAGGTGTCCCCTTGGGATATGCACCGGGGTGAGGGTGGGTCCAGCTGTCATCAGTTGCACCCCAGGGCTGAGGGTCGGGTCCAGCCAGCACCTGCTCCCAGGTGCCTGCCCTGACCCTGGCTGAGTTCAGGAAGGGGCCTCTTCCAGGACCTCCCCTAGAAGGGGGAGCATCTTCCCGTTTCGACAGTCCTGAGAGGGCACCTTTGCCTTCTTTGCACACTTGCTGGTGTGCCCCTGGTGGGCTGCCACTCCAGGGCCTATCCTCTCTGTGTCCAGTCGGTGGCCATGCTGTCCACGCGGCACGCCCTGGGCTCTGCTGCACTGTGACTCCCCAGCCCCAACCTCAAAGGCTGCATGCTTGGGGACCTTGAGGGCGGAGCCTCCAAAGCTCTCTGGATCCTCTGCTTGACCGGGGGCCGCCTCTGCCACAGGAACACATCCCCTAGAGAAGCCTCTCCCTGGTGGGCCAGCCTCCTGCCCCAGAAAGCAGGCCAGCCCCATACTTGAGATAGGACACTTCTCCAAATTAAATTCCTCTGCCAGAGGCACCTGGCTCCGACAGTGAGCCCTCATAACTGCTCATTTTGGGATCTGATCAGCTATCTCCTTGACAAGAGCCTGTGGATATAAAGTTAATAGAAAAAAATCGTATTTGGCTTTTCTGTGCTCTTCCCTGCCAAAGGCGCTAAGCCTCGCCGCCTCCCGGTTTCCTGCAGCAGATTCATGTTGCATTTCCTCCTTATAACAGGCTTTGTGGAACCAGAGCTGTTAGAGGAAGGCGATATTATGATATTTGCAAATGACAATGGCTGGGTGGGGCATGGCGGACTCGAAGGCAGAGGGCAGGCTGGAGACCAGGTGAGGGAGCCCAGTGGCCGTGAGAGCCAGCGTGGACAGGAGCTGGGGGTCACAGCTCTGTGGTCCCAGCTGATCATCGCCAGAGTCCGGAGTTGCCAAAACTTCATTTGTTCAAGAGCATCCCGGCACTGCATTCCCAGATGAGGCCCCTGATGTCCGCAGGTGGCTCTGGGTGGGACCCGCTGCCCTCCAGGTCCCTGTCCAGCTCTTCCCACCCCACTCCACCCATCCCAAGTTGACTGGGGCCTTGTGTCCAGCCTCCCTTGCCCATGTTTTTGAGTTGGGCTCCACCGATGGAGGCTCCCCTGGGATGCAGAGGGGGCTGGAGAGAGAGGCTGAGGTCGGGCTGATTCTTCAGGCCTTCCCTGCATGGGGCAAGAGGTGGGACCTTCGGTCTTCAGGCCCAGCTTCTGCGGAGTGCCCCGTGTGGCCTCCCTGGGACCCAGCAGTGTGGCTCCGCCCTGCTCCTCAGGCCAGAGGTGGCGACCGCGTGCACTGCGGGCCCTCCTCTCCGAGTTCCACGCAATCCTTGCTCGCCTCGCCCTGGCCAGCGCCTCTGCAAGGCACTTTTCTGTGAAGGCTTGAGTGAACTCCGGTTCCTGCCAGGGCACCAGCTGGAGCCTTGAATGAAAACAAAGACACCACAAGCCTCGGAACCCTTCCCAGCCCCATAAGAAAACAGTTTCCTGCTCAATTCTTCCAAACAAATGGCCTCTGTCCCTGGGCTTACCCTTCAGCCCAAGGTCAGACAGCTCCCCCTTCCCTGACCCTCATGGCTGCAATGTGGCCTGTTCTGGGGCTGGCAGGGGTCAGCTGTGGCCTCTCCTGGGGCTGGCAGGGGTCAGCAGAGGCTGAAGCTCATAGATGGCGAGGACTGGGGAACTGGGAGTGGGAACCCCGGGAGAGCTGGATCCTGGGAACCATGTCAAGGAGCATGGAGGTCATCAGGGATCATGTGAGGGAGAAGAGGAGATGCCTTCTCCAGAGGAGGGAAGCTTGGGGCAGGCAGCTGCTCCATCCCCTTGGAGCGTGGGCTAGGCTTTCACCCTCGGGGTGGGGAAGCAGCAACCACCCAGGTGACTCCAGCTCAGGGCAGGGGCATGCGCCCAGCCAGTCACCACCTGCAGACCTTGTTCATGGGAGATGCCATGGTGCAGCTGGCACGTGCGCCAGACAGCTCTTCCCTAGGGCCAGGAGAGTCTGATGGATGTCATGGCCCCAGACAGCCCTGCTCTCAGCTGAGAGGAGCACTGGCCATGCAGAAGGATGGGGGGTTCTCCTCCTCAGCAAGGAAAACACACATGGCTTCACTGGCTGCGAAGGTGACCCAAGCTTCCCGTGAAAGGAAAGGAAGAGAGTAAGCAGAGCGAAGGCTCTCGAGTGAAGCAGGAGCATGTGCAGGGCAGCGCCCTCTGTGCCCACACTTTGGGCATTCTGTTCACGCTTTTACAGCTTTAAAATTTTCTAAATATTAATGTCATACGATCGATCCAAGATGGCCGACCACTAACAGCTCAGGATTGTAGCTCCCAGTGGAAGCCCAGAGAACGAGACGACGCCACACTTTTAGACAAATTTTCGTCACTCACCGATTAGCCGATTCCCAGTGGAGGAGCCCCACGGGTCACCAGCGCGACTCTTATGGCCGCCGCAGCGGTTTTGCCGGCGTCTCGGCGCAGCAGCTCTTCATGCAGAGCCAACGGGACTGCTTCCCCTACTGACCGGAGTTTGGAGCTCCGGGAAGTCAGAGCCGCTTGTTGCGGACTCAAGAGGGAAGCCAGACCAGAGATTCCCGGGCAGAAGAGCACCATCAGTCTTATCGCTGCTATTTAGGCTGCCACAGTGGGTTGCTCGGATCCCAACACTGGGAATCAATAAGTCAGACGTCGACTCAGAAAACTAATTAGAAAGGCGGTTCATCTACAATGAAGGGAAAAAAACAACCTAAGAAGGCTGAGTATACTCAGAATCAGAACCCATCAGCAACGGAACAAGCCCTGATGGAAAAGGACTCATCAGCAACCGAACAAGCCCTGATGGAAAAGGACTCATCAGTAACGGAACAAGCCCTGATGGAAAAGGACTGTGTTCCATTGTCTGAAGTAGGCTTTAAAAGGTGGATGATAAGAAACTTCTGGGAGTTAAAGGAACGCGTTCTAACCCAATGTAAAGAAACTAAGAACTTGGAAAAAAGGTTAGATGAAATGTTGAAAAGAATAGACAATATAGAGAGGAATACAAATGAACTTATGGAGTTGAAAAATACAACACGAGAACTTAGCGAAATATGTACAAGCTTAAACAGCCGAATGGATCAAGCAGAAGAAAGGGTATCAGAGGTCGAAGACCAACTTAATGAAACAAAACGACAAGACAAGAATAGAGAAAAAAGGATAAAAAGGAATGAGCAAAGTCTCCAAGCAATATGGGACTATGTGAAAAGACCTAATATACGCTTGATTGGTGTACCTGAATGTGACGGAGACAATGAATTCAAGCTGGAAAATACTCTCCAGGACATTATCCAGGAAAATTTTCCTAATTTAGCAAAGCAGGACACTATTCAACCCCAGGCAATACAGAGAACACCACAAAGATATTCCTCAAGAAGACCAACCCCAAGGCACATAATCGTTAGATTCACCAAGATCGAAACGAAGGAGAAAATATTAAGGGCAGCCAGAGAGAAAGATCAAGTTACCCATAAAGGTAAGCCTATTAGGCTTACAGCAGATCTCTCAACTGAAACCCTACAAGCTAGAAGAGAGTGGGGGCCAATATTCAATATACTTAATCAACAGAACTTTCAGCCCAGAATTTCATATCCTGCCAATTTAAGCTTTACATTTGAAGGAAAAATAAAATTTTTTAGGAACAAGCAAGTACTCAGAGATTTTATTACCACCAGGCCTGCTTTACAAGAACTTCTAAAAGAAGCATTATACACAGAAAGGAACAACCAGTATGACCCTTTCTAAAAATACACCAAAAAGTAAAGAGCATTAACATAAAGAAGAATTTTTATCAAAAAAAGGACAAAATAGCCAGTTAATATCAAATGGCAGCAACCCTAAATTTAAATCGACCAAATCTCCCAATCAAAAGATACAGACAAAATCTAACGGTATATCCAAAGATATACATAGACTCAAAATAAAGGGTTGGAAAAAAAAAACGTACCAACCAAATGGAGAGCAAAAATAAATAAATAAAAAGTAGGAGTTGCAATTTTCACATTTGACAAAATAGATTTCAAAGCTACAAGGATAAAAGGATTAATGTAATAATAAGAGATCTTAACACCCAGATACATAAGACCCATAATGAGATTTAGATTCAACGAGACAGAAAATTGATAATGATATCCGGGACTGGAACTAAGATCCAGAACAAATAAACTCAATAGAGCTCTCCATTTTAAACACACAAAATATACATTATCCACAAAATCTAACGATATATCTAAAGATATACAAAGACTCAAAACAAGGGGATGGAAAAAAACTCACCAACCAAATGGAGAGCAAAAATAAATAAATAAAAAGCAGGAGTTGCAATTCTCACACTTAATAAAATAGATTTCAAAGCTACAAGGATGCAAGGGTAAAAGGATTAATGCAACAATAAGAGATCTTAACACCCAGATACATAAGACACATAGTGAGATTTAGATTCAACGAGACAACAAATTGATAACGATATCCAGGATTTGAACTCAGAGCCAGAACAAATAAACACAATAGAGGTCTCCATTGTAAACACATAAAATATGCATTAACCACTTTAAACACTCAAAATATTGATCGGCCATTATTGAAACCCATTTTAGGAATGAAGTAATATTCCTTTTTCCCTCTTTTTTTTCCCCCCTTCTTCTTCTAAAAAAAAAAAAAAAAAAAGAGGAGGTGGTGGGTAGAGATTTGGCAGGTTTTGTTGAGCTCTGGTAGAAGGTTCTCTGGAACAGTTTAGCCAGCGTTTTCATTGGCAGCCTCAGCAGAGCCATTAGAACTATTAAAAAAAAAAAATTATCCTGAACAACATTCATACAGAAACTATAATTTCATAGAGCTCTTTATTATAGTTGCTCTTAAAAGGGCAGTTTTTCAAGAAATATATTATTTGAATAAGTAATTCATTTTCTTCATTCATTTATTCATTTCATAATGAGAAATAATTACCACCTTTGTTCCAGGGATTGTTCTAGGTGGTTGGGATACATTAATGAACGAAATGGGCAGATATTCTTGCCTATTTTCTTAGCAAGAAAAAAAAAGGGAAAAAGCTTTCATCCTTAACAATGGAAAATGGACAATTTCACAAAATGATATTAAAGGGAATAAGTAGGTGACAGCAAATTTTATACATTTAAGTGTCACTGAAAAAAAAATAGGAACTACAGGAGATTTGGCAAAAAAATAAAAATAATAAAAAAATAAAAATAAAAAAAATAATGTCATACATGTATTTTGAAACAAAATGAGTCCTAACACACAGAAGTTCCTTTTGAAGAGTACTTAACATTGTGCTGTGCATATTTCACAGTGACGTGGACGGGCTGCGTGGTGCCATTTCACTGTGTGGGTCCCCACCCCCTGCCCTGTAAAGGGGCTGGGTCTGTTGTCACTGCTCCTCCAGCATAAACCAAAAAGCAAACGACCCTGATGGGGGCGTGGGGGGAGGTGGAGGCAGGGACTCCTCCCACAGGGAGGCGATGGTGGGGAAGCGCGCGGCGGGAGTGACTCCTGCCACCCTCCTAGCAGGAGCAGCTCAGCGCTGTGTGTCTGTGGGGCTCGGCCCTCATCTCAGGCCCCGGGAGCACAGGCTTTCTTCACGGAGCAAACATCTCCAAATGTGAAAGCCTTTCGCACTTTCACCAAGCTGCCCCCAGAAGCTTCAAATGGTGGACACTTGCCAGTCCCCAGAGGGCCCTGACGGTCCATCGCCCAGACCCTCATTGGCATCAGCTATTGCAATTAGTTTTAGTCTTTTCTGACCCAATGAACACGAAATATTTTTGTTTTGTTTGCATATCTTGGGTAATTAGTGATGTTGCTTCCACTACGGCCCTGTTGCTTCTGTGTCTTCTTTCTTGAATTTTTTATTCATGCCAATCTGTTGTATACAGATATCAGTTTTTCATATTGATTTGAATATGCTCTTTACATATTAAGGATACAAACTTGTTGTTTGTCATGTTGTCTTCAAATGCTTTCCTCCAGTTTACTTGCCTTACGATGTCATGATGATGCACTCTGCATTCAGACTTTGAAATCTGTGTGAATGGATTAATGCCCTTAAAAATGGACTCCAGGGTGCTGCCTCGCCCCTCCCATCGTGTGAGGACGCAGCGAGAAGACTGCCATGTGTGAACCAAGCAGTGGGCCTTTCGAGGCCCTGAACCCGCAGGAGCCTTGATTTTGGACTCACCAGGCTGTGGGAAATAAATGTCTGTTGTCGACAAGCCACCCTGTCTCAGGCATTTTGTTACAGCAGCCTGAACTGACTAAGACGAGCACTTAGTCTACACTCAAACTCCCTTTGTCGGAGGCGTTTCAACCACAGCGACTCCATCTCGAACAGGGGCTGAGTAAAATGAGGCTGAGACCCTCTGGGCTGCATTCCCAGGAAGCTAGGCATTCTTAGTCACAGGACGAGACAGGAGGCGGACAGAACTGATATCACAAGATACAGGTCACAAAGACCCTGCTGATGAAGCAGGACGCGGTAAAGAAGCCAGCCAAACCCACCAAATCCAAGGTGGCAAGGAAAGTGACCTCTGGTGGCCCTCACTGCTCGTTGGTTAAATGCTGATGATGATACATCAGGTGCTAAAGGACCTTCCCACCAGCGTCATGGCAGTTAATAAACGCAAGGTTGTCCTGTATGGTCTAAAAGGGGGAGAAACTCTCAGTTCTGGGAAATCCCACCCCTTTCCCAGGAAACTCATGAATAATCCATCCCTGGGTTAGCATATCATCGAGAAATAACCGCAAAGTTAGCTAACTAGCAGCCCAGGGTGCCGCTCGGTCTGTGGAGTAGCCATTCCTTCCTTCCTTTACTTCTCTAATAAACTTTCATTTTACTCCATGAACTTGCCTGGAATTCTCTTTTGTGTGAGGTCCAAGAACCCTCTCTTGGGGTCTGGATCAGGACCCCTTTCCAGTAACGTCTTGATTATCTAAAAAGCTGAATTTTAGGCGCTGATTTACTGGAATCCAGATCCAAGCAAACTCTCCGTGTCGTGTCAGAAAGCTCCATCCGTTAAGTCTCTTTAAACCTGGAAACATCTCTTTCTGCCCCTGCCTCCCACTCCGTTTCCCAGCTCTCCCTCCTGCTGGCTTGTGAGGAAAGTGTCCCATTGGAGAGTTCCTTAGGGTCTACCTGATGGTTTCCGGGGCTGTTTAACTCGTTTCCCGGCCTCCCACATTGCTGCAGGCTTGAAAATAAATGCCGGGGCTGGTGAGGCCCAGGTTTTCTCTGCGCGTGGATACTTGGTAGGTGAAGCTGTATTCTTTGTACTGAAGCTTACCAGGAGACACATAATAATTAAAGCCCACTTTTATGATGCTGAGATTGATCAGCGAGTTCAGATGGCAACACGGACCCATCCAATGCAAGCTTCTCTATGGACCTTCCACTTAAGAGTTTTACCATCCGTTGCTGACATTAACCTAGTCAATTTTTAATAAGGTGTTGGAACTTCTAATCACCTCCCTCCTTCCGAAATTATTTGCTTGAGTGCTTCTGTTTAGAAGAGCCGTCCCTCATCCACTGAGGCTGTGATTTATCATGAAATACGATAAATACTAGGAAGGCAGGAAAAGTGCTTACTTTTCCCCGTTATTTATCAATTTTCAGCATCATGGACTGGCATCCTAGCAACCTCCAGAAGTGGGAAAGTTTTGCTGTATATACATTTTCTGCACCACACCCCATACATATTCTTTTACTCATAGCTTGTTTTTAATGGAAGTGAGTATCACGTAACATAACATTAATCCTTTTAAAGTGGACAATTCAGCGCCACTCAGCACATTCAGAATATTGGTGAACCGCCACCTCGAAAACATTTTCATCCCTTCATCCTTCCTTCTCCACAGCCCATGGCAGCCTCTTCTCTGCTGTCTCCGGATTTAACTATTCTGGATATTTTTAACATTAATGAAATCATGCAATATGTGCTCTTTTGTTCCTGGCACCTTTCACTTAGCGATATCCTGAAGGCTCATCCGTGCTGTCACATGTGTGAGTGCGTCATTCCTTGTTAAAGCTTAAAGATGTTCCACTGCACGGACAGATCACATTTCATCATTAATCGGCCATTCGTGCTGCTTCCAACTTCTGACTGCTGTGAATAGTGCTGGCAGGAGCACTCACCTGCAAGGATCTGTTTGAATTCCTGTTTTCACTTCTTTTGGGTATGTACTTAGGGGTGGAATTACTGGCTCAGATGGTAATCCTACGTTTAACTTTTTGAGGAATGGTTTTCCGCAGGGCCGGGCCATTTCACATTCCATTGTACACACAGCAGTGCATGAGAGTTCCTCTTCCCCCACATCCCGACCCACTTCTCACCTTTGCGAACTGAGCTGTTACGGTGACTGCTACACCACCATCATACAGGTGTGACGTGCTTCCTCGCTGAGGTTCTGATTTGCATTTCCCTGATGACACCTGAGGTTAATCCTCTTTTCATGTGCTTGGCAGCCGTCTACGCATCTTCTTTGCAGAAATAGCCAAGTCATTTGCCTGTTTTAAAATTTCGTTTTAACTGAGTTGTCTTTTTGTTATTAAGTTGTATCAGTTCGTCGTGTATTTTGAATTCTAGGTCCTTAGCAGTTATATAAACTGGAAACATTTTCTCTTATTCTGTAGATTGTCTTTTCATTTTCTTCACAGTGTTTTTTGATGCACAAAGGTTTAACTTTTGCTAAAGTCAACTTTATCTAATTTTTTCTTTTGCTGTTGGTGTCAAAGCTAAAAGTCCATTGCCAAATCCAAAGTCATGAAGACTCTCACCTTTCTTCCAAAAGTTTCATACTTTTGGTCCTTACGTTTAGGTCTTTCATCCATTTCGTATTAATTTTTGTATACGGACTGGGATAGGTCTAATCTCATTTCTTTGCATGTGACTACACTGTTTTCCCAGCAACATTTGTTGAAGCGATTATTCTCTCTCTATTGAATCCTCTTTGCACTTTTGCCAGTCATTCAATTTTGGATGCACAGGCCTATTTCTGGACTGTCTATTCCACTGGTCTATCTGTCTATCCTTATGCCAGAACCACACTGTTTTGATGACTGCAGCACTGTAATATGTTTTAAAATGAAAAAAAAAAAGTGAGTCCTCCAACCTGGTTCTTCTTAAAGATTATTTTGGCTATTTGCCATAACTTGCAATCCATATGAATTCTAATATCTGGGTTGCCATTTCTGCAAAAAAAGAGAAAAAGAAAGAAAAATCCACTGAGATTGTGGATCTGTAGATCACTTTGCCTAGCTTTGATGTCTTAAAAATATTAAATTTTCTAAGACAATATGAGATGTGTTTCCACTTATTTAGGTCTTCTTTAATTTCTCTCATTAATGTTTTGTTTTCAGTATGCAAATCTACACCTTCTTAATTAAATTTATTCCTAGATATTTTATTCTTTTGGTGCCATTGTAAATGGAATTGTTTTCTTTATTTCATTTTAGGATCATTCATTGCCAATGTGTAAGAATACAACTGATTTTTGTGTGTTGATTTTGTATCTTGCAACTTCATGAAATTCTATTATGTTTAGTAGTTTTTTGTGTGTGAATTCTTTAGGATTTTCTGTATACAAGATGAAGTCATCTGCAAATACAGTTTTACATCTTCATTTCCAATTTGTGTGTCTTTTATTTTCTTGATTGATTGTTATGATTAGAAATTTCAGCACAATGTGGAATGGAGGTGGCAAAAGTGGGCATGTTTTGTTCTTGCATTTAGCTGGGAAGGCTTCAGTCCTTCAACATTGACTGCAGGTTAGCAGTAAGTCCTTTTTAAATGCATTTTTCCATGTTGAAGAAGTTCCCTTCCATTTCTAGTTTGTCGAGTTGGGCTTTTTGTTTGGTTGGCTTTTGTTTTGCTTCTTAAATCATAAGAGCCCGTTGGGTTTTGTCAAGTGCTTTTTCTACATTAATTGAGACAATTATACTCTTTTCCTTTATTCTACTAATTTTGTGTGTGACATTAAATAACTGTTGTTTGTTTAGCCATCCTTGTGTTCCTGGGATAAATCCCACTTGGTTGGTTAGGCTGTGTAATTATTTTACCATGCTGCTGTATTACATTTTCTAGTATTTTACTGAGGATTTAATGTTCAAAATGGATATTAATCTGCAATCTATTCTTGTGATGTCCGCCTTTGGCATCAGGATAATGCTGGCCTCATAGAATGAGTTAGGAAGTATTTCTGCCGCTTCTGTTTGTTTGGAAGATTTTGAGAACTTTGGATGTTCGTTTAAATGTTTCGCTGTTTACCAGGCAAGCCACCTTGTCCTGCAGTCTTCTTTGTTGGGAGGTTCTGATTTGGATTCCATCTCTTTCCTTTTTATGTCTGTTTAAATGTTCTGTTTCTTCTTCAGTTTTGCTAGGAATTTATTTTGTCTACGCTTCTATTTGTTGGCATGCAACTGCGTGGAGCATTGTCTTCTAACCATTTTATTTCAGCAAGGTAGGTGGTAATGGCCACATGTTCACTTCCGACTCTGTTTTACAGCTTTTGATGTGCCCTGTGTCTTCTAATCCACTGCAGCCGTTGTTCTTGTTGATGCTGCATTAATGCATCCCCGTTCAGCGAGAGCATCAGGCTGGCTCCTGCGTTTGGGCGACATCGCTTCCTAAGCCCACGGCGGCATCTTTGACCTGTGAGACACTGAGACAACCCCGCGTCCCAGTCCATCCTTGCACTGCTGTAAAGACATACCTGACGCTGGGTAATTTATAAAGAAGAAAGATTTAATTGGCTCATGGTTCTTCAGGCTATACAGGCGTCTGCCTCTGGGGAAGCCGCAGGAAACTTACACTCATGGCAGAGGCGAATGGGAAGCAGGAACAGTCTTTACATGGCCAGCAGGAGAGAAAAAGAGCAAAGCGGGAGCTGCTGCATCCTTTTCAAACAATGAGATCTCGTGAGAACTCTATCACAAGACAGCACTGGGGACGGTGCTAAACCATTGGAAACCACCCCCACGATCCATCACCTCCCACCAGGCCCCACTCCAAAGCTGGGGATTATAGTTCAACACGAGATTTGGGTGGGGACACAGAGCCAAACCGTATCACCCAGGCACATCCTGAACATTTCCTACCAAGGACCTCGAATCCGTTATTCAAACAGTTCGGGCTCTTCCCAGCCCTAAATCCTCTGTGTCTATAACTCCCTTGACCTTGAGTGCTCTCCTGGGCCCGTTTTCAGTACAGTTTGTATTATTCTTCAGGTCTCGGTTGAGATGTCCCTCCTGGGTGCCTCCCTTGTGCCCCACAGACTCTACCGGCCCCTCTTTACCGTAGTCTGTCTTGGTGGCATTGCTGTCAGTGGTTGGCCATTGTTTAGAGTCTTGGCATGCTACTATTGAAGGTGATTTGAGCCCGGGGCTTCCAAGGGCTGCCATGTGGAGCCCAGCAGCGACTGCAGCAGAGCAGGAGGCAGCACCCGCAGGGCAGAGACGGAGGTCTCGATGGCACCTGGGCCCTGGTGCTGGCTGTCAGCACTCCCCAGGCCTTCCCCGCAATGCTGACAAACAATTACAACAAAAAGACTTTTGGTTTAAGTTTTCAAGAACCAGGTTTCAGTTGCTTGCAACCAAAACCCCTTCGTTATACAATATCCTCTCCCAACTTTTTAGAATTGTCTCTCTACTGCCTGTTACCATGGCAACCCACAGTTCTAATGAGCTAGTTTCATGAATAATGGAGGGGAAGATGTGGCCTGTGGTGTTCGTCCCACCCAAGCTTTATCTCATTTAGGGCTTCAAGATTAGATTCTCCAGCTGTTAAAGACTTCCAGATGCTCAAAGTGTCTGGATGATCGCATGCTACTCTCAGGCAGTAGACCCCATCGGGGCAATTTAAATTATATGCACAGGAGCAGTGCAGGAGGAAGCAGACACATTTCAAAGCTGTGATCTGGGAATTTCAGCCCCAGCCCAGAGAGACTGTGGTGGAGGGGAGAGGTCAAGGGGAGCGAATGAATCACAGTCTCTTCCTCGAGTCACGTGGGCTGGTGGCCACAGTTCTCATCGACTCGTGCTTTTCATATTTTTGTTTCTACCTTTTAAAAGGAGATTGTATTTGCAGCAGTTTGGTGAGTTCCACAGCTGTGAAAGTGGAATCCCCGCTCCCTGCACTGGGCCCCCCGGGGCCACCTTTCATTCGCTTCATTTCACTGCCTCTCGCGTCCCTGTCTTCTCATCTGCAAACGAGACGCCCGTGTCTCACCTCCTGATGCTTCCTCGCAAGCCGTCACCTTTGATAGGGAAGGTTGGGATCTGCTTCTCCTTGGCCTGTTGCACCCACGGGCACCCTTTCCACCTCTGCCACGGGGATTCCCTCAGACGGAGACTGGCTGCTGACATCACCGAGCTCACCTGAGGTGGAGACCATGGACTTTCCTCGTCTGGATATTTCATTTTCCCCTCAAATCGGTAACTTAAAAAAACTGCTTTGTTATCATTCATTCAACCCCAATCCTCCATAAATGGACCAAGCCAGTTTTCAGGACCTTCACCCTCATCAGCAGCGCTGATCGTTTCCTCTTCCTGCACCCTCTGTCCTGTGCCCGTCTGGGCCAGACGTGCCTGGGCCTGCAGCGCACTGTGCTCCGTGACATGCACCATCCTGGGCTTGGCCTTTGCTTCCTTCCCCAGATAGACCTCCCGCTTCCTGGAAACCTCCCTCCACCTTAGAATCAGTGTCCCTGATGGCAGGCCGGGGTCTGCTGGGTATGGATTTCAGGGACATGGTGGGCCTGGGTCCCCTCATGCAGAGCAGCTGTCCATGCAGCCAGCAGCCTGAGTGAGGACGTCACCCTCACAGCACCGGGCCTCTCCAACCAGGAGTGAGTTGGTCTGCAGAGTCGTGTGTCCACTGCTGACGTCTGGGCCTCCCGGGAGAAGCTGCCCCGTGCCGTCCTGAGGTCCATGCTGTCGCCTGGGCCTGTAGGTGGAGCCACTGGCACCACAGATGGGAGTGTGGCTGCTCGGTGATGGGCATGCCACCGAGAGCTGCCGAGAAGGCCCCTCTGTGTCATGAGTGTGGGCTCCTGCAAAGTCAGCCCTGGGCTCCCCAGATCAGCCGAATGAAGCTCGCGGTGGCCCTTACTCCCAACGCTGCCCTCGGAGAGGGCATCCATGGTCTGCGGACCCAGTGACAGCTGAGGGGCCACGCCGTGTTCCTGGCTGCCTTCCCAACCTTTTCCAAAGCCCGCCTGGCCTCACTTTTGTATGTCAGCATCTCTCTGCTTGGCGAACGAGAGAAGAACTGATAGAAGAGTTTCATTAATAATTGTCCTTTTCCTGGCAGCTTTTAAAACATATTTCCCCTCCCTGAAAGCCTCAAGATAAATGGCACGATGACTGTGCCGGCTCCCGCTCCGGGGCTCTTTGTTAGGACCAGGACTATTTATCAACCGCCAGTCACCCCACCTGGCACAGCAGGGAACAGTGGCCTCTGCCCAGCGATGTGCTCTGCCCTGCCAGGCTGCTGCCTTCAGCTCAGAACCATGAACGTGTGCTTCAGCCCTGCACTGGCGGTGGGCGCCGTTCATTCCTACCAGCTTAGTCTCCCAGTAGCTGGGAAATGTAATTTATTGTAAACCTTGCATTATTTTGTGGATAATTAACTGGAATCATGAGCAACTCATTTTCAGAGAATATGTAGGCCTTTCCAGGGCTTCCACACTTGCATGAAAGCCAGTCACCACGCTTCTCCGTCAGCCTACCTGCATCGCCCCAAAACCTGCTTCTTCCTCTTCACAGACAAAATCACCAGAAGATCAATTCTCTCTCTCTCTCGCCCAGAGCCAATCCATTTGCAAATCTTGTCATCTCAGCTCCGAGACAGATCTGGAAGAAAAGCCCCCCCATCTCCACTGCCTCTGATGTAGTCTGAGCGACCCTCATTTCCCGCTCGGACGAGTGCAGTAGCCTGCAAGCTCATTTCCTTCCATTCCCTCCTCCCTCCGCAGTGCACCCTGCATGCAGCAGCCCGGGAGGCCCCTCGGGGGGCAGAGCATGTTGCACCCTGTCTTGCCTCACCACGTTACCAGCGGCCAGGGCACTTAGCAAAAGCTAGGCCCTTTCCCTGCCTGTAAGGCGCATGGGGCCTGACCCCTGCTGGGCTGCTGCAGCTCTGGCCTCATCGCCTTGCCCTCAGCCTCCTTTCTGCTCCTCCCCTGGCCACGCTGGCTTCTGCTGCACGACCTTTCCCTGGTGACGCCCCTG
Organism: Callithrix jacchus; assembly: GCF_049354715.1. NCBI lineage: Eukaryota > Metazoa > Chordata > Mammalia > Primates > Cebidae > Callithrix > Callithrix jacchus. Next base: position 134,541,189 of record NC_133510.1, on the reverse strand, counting down.
CCCGGTAGGTGCTTGCCCAGGTTTGCATGCCGTTGGCTCCTTGGTGGCGCCAATGTCACACCCTCCAGGAGATCTTTCCTGGCTGTCGCAGCTCACAATGACCTCTGCCTATTACTTTGTCACAGGGTCTATTCTGCTGCATCGATGGCCCTTTTGACAACTGAGGATCATCCCATTCGTTTTCCCACATACTTGTATGTCTTTCCACTGGACCAGAACGTAAGTTCCACGAGAGCAGAGCCATGGCTCTCCAGGGGCTGCGTCCCCAGCGCACAGGACAGAGCCCAGTACAAGGGGTGCTTAATAACCTTGTGGAATATAGGCACCAAATCTCCGCCTTCAGTGGCTCTTGTGAGTTCAGACAAAGGAAGCAGCCTGACGTGAGGTGTACAGGGTTGAGGCCAGATGTAACTGAGATTCTGAACCTGCAAGAATTCAACACTTCAGGAGCTCGCGAGGTCTGCACATATGCGGGATGAACAGGCTGACCCCAAGGACTAAGCTCTCAGACTCCTCAGCAGGGGCAGGTGGGGACAGGGCTCACGGAACGGGAGACTGCACAGACCCCAAGGACTGAGCTCTCAGACTCCTCAGCGGGGGCAGGTGGGGACAGGACTCAGGAACGGGAGACTGCACAGACCCCAAGGACTGAGCTCTCAGACTCCTCAGCAGGGGCAGGTGGGGACAGGGCTCAGGAACGGGAGACTGCACAGACCCCAAGGACTGAGCTCTCAGACTCCTCAGCAGGGGCAGGTGGGGACAGGGCTCAGGAACGGGAGACTGCACAGACCCCAAGGACTGAGCTCTCAGACTCCTCAGCAGGGGCAGGTGGGGACAGGGCTCAGGAACGGGAGACTGCACAGACCCCAAGGACTGAGCTCTCAGACACCTCAGCAGGGGCAGGTGGGGACAGGGCTCAGGAACGGGAGACTGCACAGACCCCAAGGACTGAGCTCTCAGACTCCTCAGCAGGGGCAGGTGGGGACAGGGCTCAGGAACGGGAGACTGCACAGACCCCAAGGACTGAGCTCTCAGACTCCTCAGCAGGGGCAGGTGGGGACAGGGCTCAGGAACGGGAGACTGCACAGACCCCAAGGACTGAGCTCTCAGACTCCTCAGCAGGGGCAGGTGGGGACAGGACTCAGGAACGGGAGACTGCACATCGTGCCTGGAGGGCTGTCAGCCGACCACTCATCCCAGCCGGAACCCCCAGAGCTTCTCTCTGCATTTCCCTTCCAGCTGCTGCCTCCCTGGGTGCACACTGGGTGCTTATGCAGTAGCATTTACAAGTGAGTCTCCCCGAGTGCTTGCTGCGGGTGGCAGGGGCAGGTCAGTCACCCCGAGTTGCTGCTGTGAGGTGACAGGTGTAGAGGATGGTCTTCAGTGACTGCCACAGAGGAGAGGGCACTTCACTCTCTAGCTTTCAGAACATAAGCCTCAAGTTTCTTTTGCCTGTTACCTCTCCAGGGAAAGCAGAGACAGAGATGGAGAAGGAGACTCCCAAGGTCATCAGCAAACACCTGGATCCAGGCTTGCTGGGAATGCTGGGGTGGCCTTTTCTGTGTAGGCCAGTGGGAGCTGGGGTTCTGGCATTTGCAGAACGAGATTCCCGACTGACACATGGGCCCCAACCCAGGCTGAGCTTGCAATGCAACGCCTCCCTTCTTGTCCACCCACCTTCTTGGGGCCTGCTGCTCCAGGGAGCCCAGGGAAGCCGCCTCCCTGCTGGAAGGAGCAGGGAGAAAGGACAGCTTCATGGCCAATACTCCATCATGCTCTGAGGGCACTCTAGCTGGCACTGAACCTGAGCTGCGGAGTCCCAGTTCTATTCGTTAGTAGGTGTGTGACTCAGTCAGGTTTAACCTCTCCAAACCTAAATTTCTTCATCTCTAAAGTGGGAAAATAATAGTTCCAGGTCTGCAGGTTTTTTCAAGGCTTAGGCAACGCTGTGTATGCAAAGCATTTGGCACAATGTTCTGTCAGTAAGCAAGTTTCTCTCTTCAAACAACCGCACACATTCATACAATACATGATGACTCAAACACAATAGAAAAGTTGATGTCCTGCCTTGATGGCAGTCCAACTGGTTATCAGACAGGTAACTCTCTTCATGGTGTATTTCTGAGACCCACACTCCTTCCGTGTTGTGAATCACTGCCCGATTTATGTCTGTGTCCTTCTAGGAGAATGGAGAAGACATCGTAAAGGCGGTAATCACACTTCCTTGGACCAGAAATGGATCCCATCCCCTCTGTTAATGAGAACACAGCTGTGTGACCCTGCGACGCAGGCTGGGCAATGTGGCTTCACCATGTACCAAGGAAGGAGGGGCAGCAATTGGTGACCACACAGCACAGCATGCACCTGTGGTGCCAGGTGGTCATGTAAGGCCAGACACAACCAGGCAGCCTGGCAGTGAGGATGAAGAGACCTAGAGCTGGCTTATCGGCGAGGCATGGAATCTGTTTCCTAAGGAGCCTGGAAAGACTAAGAGCCTCCTCTGCGTGAAGCCGGGAGTGAGGGCTGCCTGCTGGCATTTCAGGACAAGAAAGTCTCCCCTCCACAGCTGCATCCTCCTTCCTCATCCTCACGGAAGTGGTCAGCGATGTCAGGAAGCTCATGCCGTGTTTTCCAAGGGAAGAACACCGGTCCTGGAATCGGCCTCCCTCCGGCTCCAGCAGGCCTGGCCCGGCCATCCTGGTTAGAGGAGAATCCGCCAGCTTCTCCCCTAACCCCTCAGGCTTGGCCAGTCCTTCCCCTCCAGCGACCTCACAGTGGCAGAGCCACTGGTGCAGCCATAAACGATGGACGGCTGGGCTGTGTTGGAGGAATTGTAAACACGATTCATAATCCACAGGGGGCATGTGCCTGGCATTTAGATCGGCTGGTGCCCGCAGCCGGCCGCGGAGCTGCAGGGAGGCCTGGTGGATGTGGCCCTGCACCCTCCAGGGCCAGTGGCTCAGCCGGGGGTCAGGGAGGCTCCAGCAGCTGGATTAACTCAGGGCTCCGTGTTTGAGATATTAGCTTGTCAGCTGTTTCCTTTCCATAGACTACTTTATTTTACATAATTCAATCTTAAAAAGGAAAATTTGCATCGTTTTCCAAAACAAAAATCAGTCTCTGTGGCCATTCATAGCCAATCCCAGCAAGGAGGAGGATGTGCATCTCTGATTGGCTTGATGTGGTCATGTGCCCACCTCTTACCCACTCACTGTGAGGAGAGTGTGTCTAACTCCGATTGGCTTGATATGGTCACGTGGTTACATGTTATCCAATCACTGTGATGAGAATGTTTGAGACTATGATTGGCTTGATTTGGTCACTCCAATCTTATCCAATCACCATTATGAGGCTGTAAGTGACTCTGATTGGCCAGGGCTAGGTCACATGTTCACTGGTGATGCCAGTGGCTGAGGCAAAGTTTGGGTCCCTTTCTTTTCTTTTCTTTTTTTTTGAGACGGAGTTTCGCTCTTGTTACCCAGGCTGGAGTGCAATGGCGTGATCTCGGCTCACCGCAACCTCCGCCTCCTGGGTTCAGGCAATTCTCCTGCCTCAGCCTCCCGAGTAGCTGGGAGTACAGGCATGTGCCACCATGCCCAGCTAATTTTTTGTATTTTGAGTAGAGACGGGGTTTCACCATGTTGACCAGGATGGTCTCGATCTCTTGACCTCGTGATCCTCCCGCCTTGGCCTCCCAAAGTGCTGGGATTATAAGTGTGAGCCACCGTGACTGGCCAAGGTTCAGGGGAATCCTGATGTTATGACAGGAGGAAGAGGAGGGGCATGTCACATAACATCTCCCATGTTCTGTTCTGTTCTCTAAATGCCTCCCTTTCTCCCACACTTTGCTGAGCAAGGCTTCTGAGGCTTGGAAGGATATGCAGGTAAAAAGTGTGGGACTGAGCCCCCATGCTGCCAAGGTGAGCCCCTGAGAATGAGAGATGCTGAGTGTGAGCCCCTGCCTGGGTGAGCCCCTGAGAATGAGACCCTGAGTGTGAACACCTGCCCATGTGAGCCCCTGCCTGGGTGAGCCCCCGAGAGTGAACATCTGCCCAGGTGAGCCCCTGCCTGGGTGAGCCCCCGAGAGTGAACACCTGCCCAGGTGAGCCCGTGAGTGTGAACATCTGTCCAGGTGAGCCCTGAGTGTGAACACCAGTCTGGGTGAGCTTCTGAGTGTGAGCCCCTGTATGTGAACCCATGCCTTGGGTGAACCCCTGAGAAGAAGCCCCTGAGTGTGAACCCCTGGCTGGGATGGGCACCTGTCCAGTGTGGGCATCTGTGTGTCGGCGTCTGAGTGTGAGCACCTGAGTATGAGCAGCATCACCACACCACACTCTCTCAGGACTTCTGTGAAGTTCCCAGTAATACAAGTCAATCACACTCCACGTCCCACCATCCCGGCCCCTCCACATTCCACATCTTCTTCATGGTTTTAGGCAGAGCGATCAGTTTGATATAAAGTTTCTCATCTGTTTTTAGTGAACATACACTGAAAACACATACAGAACTCAAGTCCTGGGATAAGTCACGTGTGGAATTGAATTTTAAGCACAACTTTGGTACCAAGATCCACACATGAGGCAGGAATCATACAGCATGAAGCCCCCCAGGAGTCCCACAGGCACCTCCGTGGTGGCCACTGCCACCTGCCCCACCAGCCCAGCATGGCCGGCTTCACCCCAGTGCTTCTGCAGTTGAGCAGAAGACTATGGTGGCTATGAACATGGAAACTGAATGGTCTGGATTTGCATTACTGCCCCTCCATAAGCCCGTCTGTAAAATAGGTTTGTGAGTATTTGATAGTTGAATATAGAAGCCATAAGAGGGATGCCTGGCACTTCGTAAATTCTCTGACAAGTAGAAATGACGGCAGCGAAGACCACGATGCTCACTGTCTGTTACAGACCACAGTGTTCCAGCTGGCAGGGCGCCCACACCCCAAGGCGCAGGAAGAGACAGACGGGTGGGGACAGCATGCCCCTGCTTGGGCTCCCCTGCCACTGTGAGGCTGGCGGCCACAGATGCCTGCAGGACCTCAGGCCACCCAAGCGTGGCGTCCAGCCTGGCTGACCTCACCCTTTTCTGAGGGACATGAAGTAGTTGAGGGTGGTATGGGACATGCTTGTATATTTCAGAGGTGCCGAGGGTGGAATTGGAAGTAAAAGGTCATGATGTCTGCAATGTACTTCAAATTAATTCCACAAAACCATTGTCACATCTGGCTGATGGTTAGCGTGTTCTCCATCCCCTTCTCCCTCCATTTCTGCACGTTTAAAATTGTCCACAGTAAAGACAAAAAATGAATGAAAGTAAGGATCTTCTGCTAAAAGAAAATGCAGTAGATACAGTAGAGGTGAGGATTTATTGCAGGAATACTTCTACCTGCACAGGTGTGAAGCAACCTCTGAGTAACTCCAGCAGCCCCCGCTGTAAATAGAGCAGGAATAATATCCTCCATTTAGCCTGAGCCCGGGGTCCCTCCTGCATCTTTGGCGAAGGTCTTTTCATGAAGCACTTGCCTGCAGCGCCCTTTTGTGAATGTCTAGTCTGATGTCAGATGGTCCCTCAGCGTCGGCCTCTGGTAGAAAAATGCTACTCCCCAGGAAGAGCGACTGCAAAACTGCAGAGTGATATCCCTTCTGCCTCCTGCAGGGCTCTGGGCTCTTGAAAAGCTGCTCATTATTTCCTAAAACCTAGGGGCTGTTTCCACTCTCCTCTCCTCTCAGCATCCCATTCAGCAATCCTGAGAGGATTGAAATGAGGGTTCTGCCATTGTTTATTCAGGAAATTCTAAAGCATTTTCTCTACCCTGAGGATTTTGAAGAGTGAATGAGAAAAGATAAACATCTTCAGAAAGAACATCTGGGTGTTGGCAAGCAGGGAACAAGGTTTCCATTCGAGGAGGCTGTTGGCCCTCAGTGTGGGGAGCGGGCAGGGTCAGAACTTGGCAGTGAACCTGAGGATGTGGACAGGAGCAGATGGGACGTTTGATGTCACCTCCCCTTTGCTTCCTGATGCATTTCAGTGCAGGCCTGGCGAGCTGCACCAACTGTGTGGCTGAGGAGGAGTTTCTCAGGCAGAGGAGGAGTGGGGCTGGGGTGAAAGCAGCCAACCAAGCATGGGGAGGGTGCTCGGCGAGGGAAAGCCAAATTCCGTGGAAAAGAAAAAGTGCTCTCTGGGGCCGGCCCTGCCCACTACCTCCTGGCCCTCAGGGGGACTCACAGAACTGACTCAACAGGTGCACACACATGCATGTACGTGAGACACATGTGCATATGAATGCACCCCTGTACAAGTGCATATGTGTAAACATGTGCGTGACACAGATGCAGAGCCATGAATATGCACATGCACACACAGGCATGCAAACAGACACACACAGGCACAGCTAGGCACACATGCATGTATATCACAGACATGCACCCGCACAGATACACCAACATTCACACAGACACACACATATGTGCACACAGACACAAGTACGTGCACACACAGAAACATACATGCACAGAGGAAGCAGGTCCACACAAATGCACACACTGACACGTGTGCACACACATGCAAACACAGACTCAGTGTGGAGAATGCCACCCCCACTGTGCCACCTGCTTACCTGTGTTTAAGGACTTTTGAGTTTCTCCACCTCTGTCACGTTCTGCAAACCTGGACAAGCGTGACCCTTCCAGGTCATGACGGTGTCTGGTTCCCCTGGAGGGGCACATCTGGGCAGCTCGCCTTCCAGGGAGACTCCTCTCCTCCTACTGGGAGGACTCACCGTGGACACCTGCATCTTGCTGAGTCACGTCTCCAAGACATTCTGGAGCCGCTTTCCCGCAATTCAAATAACTATAGAAAGTGTCCCCATTCATTTCAGAAGGTCAAGCGTTCAGTGGAAGGGCCAAGGACCTCCCGTGAGAGGCCCTCAGGGGGACTCACAGATGGGGGGGGTGCAGATACAGCATCAGAGCCTGGATGGATGCAAGAGAAATAGGATGTGGTGGAGAATTTCTGGGGACAGGGAAAATTGAACTGTGGTCTCAATCTGCCCCTCCTCTGTGGCCCAGCTGTGCTCAGGCCTTCGGTTAGGCCAGTCAGTGAGTCAGTGGAGTCAGCTGATGGGTGAGACGCTCCAGTTACCAGCTGCCAATGTGAGTGTGTGAGGAGGGTACAGGGCTGCCCCAAGGCTGGGCAGTGAACACCTGACTTGAAAAGATATGACACAAAGTGTCCTCCAAAGAGACTGCTCCTCCTATGCGCACTGCCACCAACGGTGTGAGGGGGACTGCCCAGTCTCCCCCAGGCCCTTTTCCCTTCCCTGAAGTCGGCAGAGCAGGTTCTGACTCTGCAACCATGAACCTAAACCCCTCCAGTGGCTGAGCTCCCCAGAGAAGGCAGGGCCAGCCTGGCTCTGCGCCTCCAGGCCATCCCGCCATGGTGGGGGACAGGGCGGGCACGTGGAGGGGAGGGTGCCCAGGGAAGACAGGAGCCAGGTCTTCCCCCAGGGCTGCCTCGGTCCTGCCACAGCTCCTGGCCTCCCTAGGCCTCTCCTGGCCCCGCTCCCTCCATGGGGCAGCTGAGGGGCCTGGGCATCTGGGAGGAGAGGCTGCAGTGGAGGAGCTGGCAGGCGGCTGGGGGTCCCTGGAGTCTGACTCTTCTACCTCCTCACTGGGTGCACTGCTGTCTGCTCCCTGCTTGCTTGGCCCCCAGACAAAGGGCCCAGGGGTTGCTAGTGAGGAGGGGCTGCAGCTGGGCCATCCAGGGGGAGGGAAGGAGGTGATAAAAGGCTCTCAGAGAGCTGCACAAGGCGGCCTTGTTTGGGAAGCAGCCTCCCCTGAGCTTGGGGCTTCCTCCCTCGGTGGCAGGAGGGGTGGCCTGGGGCCTGCGGTCAGGCTGTCTGCACTGTGTGGCTGTGGTGGGGTCACTGCGGGTCTATTTCTAGCCTCTGCCCCACAGCAGGGGGTATTGGGTGAAGCTGTTTGCAGCCTGAGGCATCCGGCACCCCTGGCCCTCCCTGCAGCTGTGATCTCACCAAAAATAGAGGCCACATATTCCAGGGTGGGAGGGGCCGGAAGGCCCAGCTGTGAGAGTGACTGTGGCTGAGGCCTCAGCTCCCTGGGGACCCGGGGCAGAATGACCTTCCTCTACAACCTTCTGTGGCTCCCCATTGATGTGCAGGAGAGTCCATGCCCCTCCTCAGCCGGGGTTCACCACTGTCACTGCCACCCTCCGTCCTAACCCTCTACCCCCTGAGTCCCCCTCCCTCTCTGGGTCTGCGGCAGGGGCCCAGGCCAGGCTGGTAACGGGACCACGGTGCCTGGGGAGGGGTGCAGGGTGTTGGAAAAGGAGTGGGTGCTTGTGTTTAAGGAATAGGACAAAGGAGGCTTTAGCAAGTGGTGCAGTGAGAAGTGAAAATGCAAAATACAAATCCAGATGCTCCTCAACTCACGGTGGGGCTGAGTGACGAGGACCCGTCCTAAGCTGAAAATGTCCCGAGTCAAATGCATCAATGCACCCAAGCTACGGAACAGCACGGCTTTGCCTGGCCTCCCTCAAACGTGCCCGGGACACCACGTCAGCCACCGGCGGGCAAACTCATCTCACAGAAAGCCTATTTTACAATACGGTGTTGAGCGTCTCCGTAATTTATTCAACACTGCACTGGAAGTGAAAGAATGGCTCTATAGACAATCAAAGTACGGCTCCTACTGACAGCAGATCGTTTTCACACCATCGTAAAGTCAAAAATCTCAAGTTGAACCATTGGACTATCTGTATGTATTTATGGTAATGGTACAAATTAATTAAAAAGTAAGTGGTCCTATAGACAAATATTAATCATACAATATAATACAGACAAATAAAATTACAGCTCTGATTAGCCTATGGGTAAATTGTTAAATTTTAGATGCGTATTACTATAGCAACATGGTTTTCTCAGTGAGAAACTTTTTTTTAAGTAGAAGGAAGTGTGTGTGGCTACTGTCTGGTTCCTGAGTCAGCGCTAGCTCCGGGAGGTCACGGACCCTGTGCTTCTTCCTAGTGGCTCCACAGCGTCAGCACACTGTCTAGCCCACAGCATGTGCTCAGCGAACTGGATGGAAGGATGGACCCGTGGGTGGGTGGGTGGATGGGAGGATGGATAGATGGGTGGAGGGGTGGAAGGATGGGATGGATGGGTGGATGGGTGAATGCAGGGTCCAGCCCCGCAGGGTCTTGTGGGTGCTCTTTTCTGTGCAGAGATGATAGATCATAGAAAAGAAAGACAGGACACAGAGATAAGAGAAAAATTCAGCTGGGCCAGGGGCCACTACTACCAAGGGCCAGAGTCCTGCAGTGGCCCCGATGCCCGGACGGCTGATATTTACTGTATACAAGGCAGGGGGCAGGGCCGGAGAGTGACTCATCTGACATGGTTGGTAGGGGTCAAGCAAAACACTTTCTTACAATACAGGGAGTCACCTGGGTAAAGTACAGTGGGCCACGTGGGTACAGTACAGGGGGTCACCTGGGTACAGTACAGGGAGTCACGTGGGTTCAGCATAGGGGACCCCTCCCTCCCAGGTAGCCGCTGCACGGAGGGGAGGCACATATGTCAGCATCTCTCTATGCACTTATCAGAAAGTTCAAAGGCTTTTAGGATTCCTCTAGTCTTACTTCTCACAGTTTCTAAGAATGTACAAGTGGGCATGAAGGTGGACAAGGATGGTGACCATCAGAGCACAGCACCACGGAGAGGTGATTAAGCCCCCGGATGTCTGCGGGCCAGCCTGGCCAGTGTCAGACCTTCCTCAAGAGCCGACAGAGCAGAGTTTTCTCTGAACTCCCCAGTGAAAGGGAAACTCCCCCTCACGGCCCGCTAAGCAACAGGTGCCTCCCCAGAAGCTGGCACGCCTGCCAAGTAACGGGCACCTCCCCAGATGCTCGCATTACCGCAAGGCCCGCCCGCTACGTAATGGGTGCCTCCCTAGACATTGGCATTACCGCAAGGCCTGCCCGCCAAGTAACGGGCACCTCCCCAGATGCTGGCGCTACTGCAAGGCATTTACTCTTGCCTCCCAATCACTTCTCCCAGTGCCGCTTCAGTTCTGAATTATATTTCACCTGATGGCGTCTATATACTGTAAGACTAAAATGTTCCCACACTATAATACTAAAGATTAATAGGGAATAACGCTGTGATAAGATTGATTATATAATTATGTGACTGAATCTAATATCTATTTGGTGTCATTTCTAGAACTAAGTAATCAGTTATTTATTATACCGGGACAGGTTGTGCCTTCAGCCTCTTGCCATGGCACCTGGGCAACTTTCTTCCCACAGGTGAATGGTGGATGGGTGGGTGGATGGGTGGAAGCATGGATGAATGGGTGAATGGAGGGATGGATGAATGGGTGGATGCACGGTGGGTAGGTGGGTGGGTGGGTGGATGGAGGGATGGATGAATGGGTGGTTGGGTGAAAGAATGGACAAATGGGTAGATGGATGGAAGGATGGATGAATGGTGGATAGGTGGGTGGATGGGTGGTGGGTGGATGGATGAGTGGATGGAAGGATGAGTGAATGAGTGGATATGTGGAAGGATGGATGGATGGAAGGATGGATGGATGGAAGGATGGATGGATGGATGGATGGGTGAACGGTGGGTAGGTGGGTGGATGGAGGGATGGATGAATGGGTGGGTGGGTAAAAGAATGGACAAATGTGTGGATGGATGGAAGGATAGGTGAATGGTAGATAGGTGGCTGGATGGATGGTGGGCGGATGGATGAGTGGATGGAAGGATGGATGGATGGTGGATATGTGGCTGGGTGGATGAATGGGTGCTGCCGGCCTGGTCAGGGGATCACTGACCCACGCTAGGAACCTACATATTTCCTGTTCGTCCAGGTTAGCCCTGTGCTGACCTTTAGAACTGAGTAAACTTAAGCTGCATGTGTGGACCTGAGAAGGCTCCTTGGATGCCTGGGCTGAGGCTTCTTCCTATAAGGGTGGCAGGAGGATGGCAATTCCCCTTAGCTGCAGAATTACAGGCTGGAGCTTCAACTGTTAAATACACCTCCTTTTGAATAGACAAAGCACGCTCCAACAGATCAAAGGACACTCACTGACAAGCAGGTCTCCCTCCCCCGCTGTTCCTCGGCCTCCACTTCCCTCCCCAGATGCAGCCGCTGTTACCATCTTTGTTCGTCCTTCCAGAGGATACTGTGTCACTTACAAGGAAGCACATGGCTATATCTCTTATTGTCACACAAATGACAGGGCGGTCTGTGTGCAGCTAGATGTTCCTTTCACAGGCGCACAAAGGAGAAGTCCCTGTCAGTCAACAGCGATCTGCCGCATTCTTTACCCACGGAATGGAGGATTTTAGGCCTGGAAGCTCCAGGCTCATTTAACACATGCCTGTGGCGGGTCCCTCACAGGCTCCCCAATGTGGGAGTCGTTCCTGGAGAACTGCTTGGTGGAAGAGGAGATGCAGATTAAAATTTGTCTTCTGATTTGCGTGCCCTGTTGGTGTGCAGTTCTGTGGGTTTGGACAACCGCCCTGACTCCTGTAAGCACCCCCAGAACAGCCCCATCACCCCACATCCTTCCTGCTTCCTCTGCACTCACCCTCCCCTCCGCAGGCCGCTTCTCTGCCATCCAGCGCGTCCTATAAATGAGCTTGTGCCCTGGGAGCCTTCTGGGTGGGTTCCCCGCCCTCAGCCCGGGTCACTGAGAGTCTCCCGGCGGCCGGGCGCACCCACGGCCTGTCCTGCCGTCTCCCTGCCGTGTGTCCACCGCACGGACGCCCCGCTCCTTCTCCGTTCACTGGTTGGGGGACCCGAGCGTTGTTCCCAGTTTCTGCGATTACAAATAAAGCTGCCAGGAACATTTACCTACGGTTTTTGTGTGGACGTAGGTTTTCACTCCACAGCAGCGGGTCCCCGGGGTGGGGCTGCGGCCTCCCGTGGCGAGCGTGTGGGTGTGTGGCTGGAGGAGCGGCCGCCCGTTTCTGTCGGCAGCGCCTCTGTCATTCCCGTGTTCTTCATTTCTCTGCTTTCCCTTGTCTGTTAATTTAGCATTCTAATAGGCGTGTGCTGTGACCCCATCGCGACTTTAGTTTGCATTTTCCTAATAATCCGTGGCGTTGACTTTTCTGCTACGTGCTCGACACGTGCACATCTCACTTGGGAAAACGTCTCTGTGCCTTTGCTCATTTAGAAACACCGTGCCCTTTGATTTGTCATTGTTGAGCTTTAGGGGTTATTGACACGGTCCAGATTCACGGCCTCGGTCAGGTCTGTCAGCTGCAGGTGCTTCCCGCCGGCCTGCGCCTGTGCCTGGTCTTGGCTTCTCCGAACGCTGTCCTTCCACGAGCAAAAGCTTTAATTTTGATGAAGTCAGGTTTACAGATTTCCGTTTTAGGGATTGTGCTTTTGCCGTTGCCTAACCCAAGTCACAAAGCTTTCTCCAACGTTGCTTCTGAAATGTCTGAGTTTTCGTTTTGCACGTAGGTCCCGACACCCCTGAGGCAGCCTCTGCGTGCGTGGGAGGTGGGCGGAGCTCACGGCTTTGCTTGGGGACATGGTGGTGGGAGGTGGGCGGAGCTCACGGCTTTGCTTGGGGACATGGTGGTGGGAGGTGGGCAGAGCTCACGGCTTTGCTTGGGGACGTGGCGGTGGGAGGTGGGCGGAGCTCACGGCTTTGCTTGGGGACGTGGCGGTGGGAGGTGGGCGGAGCTCACGGCTTTGCTTGGGGACATGGTGGTGGGAGGTGGGCGGAGCTCACGGCTTTGCTTGGGGACGTGGTGGTGGGAGGTGGGCGGAGCTCACAGCTTTGCTTGGGGACGTGGTGGTGGGAGGTGGGCGGAGCTCACGGCTTTGCTTGGGGACGTGGTGGCGGGAGGTGGGCGGAGCTCACGGCTTTGCTTGGGGACGTGGTGGCGGGAGGTGGGCGGAGCTCACGGCTTTGCTTGGGGACGTGGTGGCGGGAGGTGGGCGGAGCTCATGGCTTTGCTTGGGGACGTGGTGGCGGGAGGTGGGCGGAGCTCACGGCTTTGCTTGGGGACGTGGTGGCGGGAGGTGGGCGGAGCTCACGGCTTTGCTTGGGGACGTGGTGGCGGGAGGTGGGCGGAGCTCACGGCTTTGCTTGGGGACGTGGTGGCGGGAGGTGGGCGGAGCTCAAGGCTTTGCTTGGGGACGTGGTGGTGGGAGGTGGGCGGAGCTCAAGGCTTTGCTTGGGGATGTGGCGGTGGGAGGTGGGCGGAGCTCACGGCTTTGCTTGGGGACGTGGTGGCGGGAGGTGGGCGGAGCTCACGACTTTGCTTGGGGACATGGTGGCGGGGGAGGTGGGCGGAGCTCACAGCTTTGCTTGGGGACGTCGCGGTGGGAGGTGGGCGGAGCTCACGGCTTTGCTTGGGGACGTGGTGGTGGGAGGTGGGCGGAGCTCAAGGCTTTGCTTGGGGATGTGGCGGTGGGAGGTGGGCGGAGCTCACGGCTTTGCTTGGGGACGTGGTGGCGGGAGGTGGGCGGAGCTCACGACTTTGCTTGGGGACATGGTGGCGGGGGAGGTGGGCGGAGCTCACAGCTTTGCTTGGGGACGTCGCGGTGGGAGGTGGGCGGAGCTCACGGCTTTGCTTGGGGACGTGGTGGTGGGAGGTGGGCGGAGCTCACGGCTTTGCCTGGGGACGTGCAATTGCTGCAGCACCTCTGCTGGAAACACCCTTTCCTGTGTGTTCTTTGTGGATAGATCCGTGTAAAATTTCAGCAAGAAAAGCAGAGCCCCCTCCAGTCAGCACACATTTCTTCCACCGTGAAGGAACGTGCCGCGGGTGGATGCGGCTTTGTCACCCTGGTGCTCAGTGCACGGGACAGGGTGGGTTCTGTCTGTGTGGGGAGGGTGGGCCTCTGTGGGGAGGCAGAAGGCGCCCAGGAAGGTGGTCACCCACCGGCTGCACGTAGTTACCCCTGGGGGCCCGTGCTCACTCCACGCCCACCGCATCTCTGGGGGTGGTCTCCAGGCACGAGCATTTCCTCAGGCTCCTTGGGTTCCAGAGGGCACCAGGATTGAGAACCCCTGCTCCTGGGGCAACGCTGCCGACACGGCTGCTGGTCAGGCTGCTGGCCGGCCAAGGTCAGGGTCCAGCGGCCTCTGAGTTGGAGGAGAGCGCCTTTTCCCAGGCAGCCCCGTTGTCCCCGCCAGTGTTCAGGAAACCAAAGGTGTTCTCTGCTCGCTTCTGCTCCAGCTGCTGGCTCGGTGGGCCTGGGTCCAGCCACTGCTCCCCAGGGAGCTGTAATTACGCTTTCCATGCAAGGAGTCAACGGAAATGGCATTTCACAGCACGGATGAACTTGTGCTTTCCTTCCAGAGCCACTTTGTCTGTTTAAAACGCAAATTGAAATCAATAGGAAGTGGCTTGTCTGAGTTCCACCCAGGGATGTGGCGGGTTTCTCTTGGAGGACGGATGGGCTGCAGTTCCCCTGCGGGAGAAATGGGGACACTCAGGCCTGTCTGTACCCAGGGCCAGCTCAGCACTGCCCTCCGCAGGGGAGGGGCTCCCTGGATCAGGCCCCGCACAGGGACGGGGAGGGGAGTGACCCGAGAGAGGATGGGGGCCACCAGAGTCCATGAGTCCCGAGTCCTCCGGGTGCTCCAGTAGAGTTATTTTTATCCCATTATCCACGTAACTGCCTGAATTCCTCCCTGTGGCCTGCGTAGGTTCAAGTCACCGCCCATGTGCGGGCTGCCCGGGGCGTCCACACCACTGGCTGGGTTGGCTGACCTCCCGCTGACTCAGGTTGTGACCCCTCATTCCCTGAGTGTCTGAATCGATCATGGGAAGTGGTGGGAGCAGGAAGTGTGGGCTGCTGGGAACAGCAGGTGAGGGTTAATGCACCACCTGTGTCTCCTGGGAACCTGATGACCCTAAGATTTAAGTCAAACATTTACCATCAAAGTTGTCATTTGTGTGTATGGCCGTCCATCTTCTGACTAATCCATCCACCATCCATCCATTAGGCCATCTGTCTGCTCATCCACTTATCTGAACATATACTCAGTTTACTATCCATTCGTCTCGGTTCCATCCGTCCATCCATCCGTCCGTCCGTTTATTCATGCTTCCATCTGTCCA
Organism: Callithrix jacchus; assembly: GCF_049354715.1. NCBI lineage: Eukaryota > Metazoa > Chordata > Mammalia > Primates > Cebidae > Callithrix > Callithrix jacchus. The sequence continues at coordinate 134,526,074 of NC_133510.1, read as the reverse complement.
TCCATTTATCTGAACACATGCTGAGGTTACTATCCATTCGTCTCTGTTCCATCCGTCCATCCATCCATCCATCTGCCCATCCACTTACCTGCGCGTGTACCCAAGTTACTATCCATTCTTCTCTCCTCCATCCATCCACACACCCATCTTCCATGCATCATTCATCTGCCCTCTCATCCATTCATACAGCCATTGCCGGTTTTGACCAGTCATCTAGATTGTAACTAATCACACCATTTACCCTCTAATTATCTGGTTGTCCATGGGAGACACAGGAGGAGACCACGGGAGACTCAGGAGGAGACCACAGGAGACCCAGGAGGGGACCACAGGAGACCCAGAAGGGGACCACGGGAGACCCAGGAGGGGACCACGGGAGACACAGGAGAGGACCACGGGAGACACAGGAGAGGACCACGGGAGACGCAGGAGGGGACCACGGGAGACCTAGGAGGGGACCATGGGAGATGCAGGAGGGGACCACGGGAGACGCAAGAGGGGACCACGGGAGACCCAGGAGGGGACCACGGGAGACCCAGGAGGAAACCACTGGAGACCCAGGAGGAGATCACAGGAGACCCAGGAGATCACGGGAGACCCAGGAGGGGACCACAGGAGACGCAGGAGGGGACCACGGGAGACCCAGGAGGAGATCACAGGAGACCCAGGAGGGGACCATGGAAGACCCAGGAGAGGACCACGGGATACCCAGGAGGAAACCACTGGAGACCCAGGAGGAGATCACAGGAGACCCAGGAGATCACGGGAGACCCAGGAGGGGACCACAGGAGACGCAGGAGGGGACCACGGGAGACCCAGGAGGAGATCACAGGAGACCCAGGAGGGGACCATGGAAGACCCAGGAGGGGACCACGGGAGACCCAGGAGGAAACCATTGGAGACCCAGGAGGAGATCACGGGAGACCCAGGAGGGGACCACGGGAGACCCAGGAGGGGACCACGGGAGACTCAGGAGGAAACCACGGGAGACCCAGGAGGAGACCATGGGAGACTCAGGAGGGGACCACAGGAGACCCAGGAGAGGAACACAGGAGAGCCTAGGGCCAGAGGTGTGGGTGAGGAGTGAGTGCAGGGAGGGGCTTCCCGTGGCCCCAGAGTCCTCTTCTCCTCTTTCCTTCCAGGCCATCTCAGGCCCTGTTTCTAGGGCTGTGCACCCAGATCGATGGGAGGAGGATGGTGCCACTCACTGAAGTAATGGAAATAGGTGTCTGAGGAGGAGCTGGCAGGGTGGGAGGTGAAGGCTATGTCTGAGGAATCCACTCACTGAGGAACGCCTGGCTGTGGCCTCAGCTCCCACCCTCCTGACCCCCACTCTGTTCTGTTCTGCCGAGTTGAAGGTAGAGGCACCTTTCTCTTGGCAACAGGAGGTCAGGGAGGGCTTTTCCTGTAATTGTAACCCCCTCCACACACACACACACACACACACACATAAATACACACAGACACAGACACACAGGCACACATACAGACACACACACAGACACACACATACACAGATACACAGACACACACAGACACAGAGACACACACACAGACACAGACACACACACACAAACGCACACAGGCACACACACACATGCACAGACACACACACACACAGCTTAAGAAGAGATGGGGATGGATAGTCGCCCTGCAACAATCACTCCCTCTGGGCCTGGGCAGGACAAGGAGGGCGGGCACGGTGTGGGGATTGCTTCCCTGATGGGGGAGCCATGTTCCCGTGAGTGCTGACTCAGCTGAACACAGTGAGGATTCCATTGTGGGGAGGGCTGGGGAGGGCTGCAGTCACCCTCTGAGGGGTCAGCAAGTTCAGAGCCAGAGCCAGCTCCCATCTGTAGACTCAGGAGAGGCCAAAGGCCGGGGTAGCCCACACAGCAGACCCCCAAGGACCCCCATGTTGGGGGGCTCCCCCCCACCCCAGCGTGGCCCATGGGGTCGTCCAGCACAGCCCCAGGCAGCCCGAGGCTGGCCCTCGTGGACACCCTGGAGGGCGGGCGGCCAGGAGCAGCCAGCGGTGAGGCCACAGAGGCCCAGCAAGCACTCCCCATGGGAGGGTCCTGCACACAGGTGGCCACCTCTTCCCAGCACCCCCAGGAAGAGTGGGGACCTGAGCTGCATCACAGCCCAGCTACGTGCACCTTCCCCCTGTGCCGGGCTGTGGGGCGGGGAGGCGACGTGGAGACCCCTGACCAGGCCTGGCCCAGGCTCAGGACCCTGTGGGAGGACAATGATTTAAACCACAAGCCCTGACTTTCCTGAATGCAGCTGGGGCGGTCGGGGGAGGAACCCGAGGGAGGGGGAGGGAGTCAGAGACTGGGAGCCTGAGCACTGCATGGGTGGGGCCTGGGGAGCAGGGCCTGTGCACCCACTCAGTCATTAACTCATTCATTCATTCATTCATTTACTCACTCACTCACTCACTCATTCACTCATTCACTCAGTCACTCATTCCCTCACTCACTCACTCACTCATTCACTCAGTCACTCACTCAGTCATTCACTCACTCACTCAGTCATTCACTCATTCACTCACCCACTCAGTCACTCACTCACTCAGTCATTCATTCACTCACTTAATTACTCAGTGATTCACTCACTCAGTCACTCAGTCACTCACTCAGTCATTCACTCACCCACTCATTCACTCAACCACTCAGTCACTCACTCAGTTATTCACTCACTCACTCATTCACTCACCCACTCACTCATTCACTCACCCACTCACTCATTCACTCACCCAGTCACTCATTCACTTACTCATTCACTCACTCATTCATTCAGTCATTCACTCAGTCACTCACTCACTCATTCACTCATTCACTCACCCACTCACTCACTCATTCACTCAATCATTCACTCACTCAGTCATTCACTCACTCACTTGCCTATCCACTCATTCATTCACTCACTCACTCATTCACTTACTCACTCACTCATTCACTTACTCACCCACTCACTCATTCACTTACTCACCCACTCACTAATTCACTCACCCACTCATTCACTCATTCATTCACTCACCCACTCACTCATTCACTCACTCAATCACTTATTCAATCAATTCACTCAATCACTCACTCAAAAACTCTGACTTCCTCCCTCCCTCACTCATTCATTTGTTTACTCATTCATTCACTCATTCCCTCCCTTGGACAAATCTGTCAGTGCTTGGTACTGACATGAGCTAACTTTATGGTTCAAACCAATAGGACAATTTGCTGAGGTCTGAGAGTAACCCTCCAGAGAATCCCTGATCTCCCAAAATTCGGTCAAGGTGTGAAGCTTGTTTGGCCATAGAACTCCTTTTTTGCCATAGAACTCCTTTTATTTGCTTCCAACAAGGAAGTTTTATTTGCTTCCAGCAAGGAAGCAATTTTCTGCTTCTGTGACTGTGGAAAGCAGGTAACTGCTTTATGGAGTTTGAGCTCACTCCCAGCAGGGAAGACAAGTTGGAGTTTTTTTCCAGCTTCTAGGATGGTAGAGAGCAGCCTTCAGCCTGAGACCCATCCCTAGGCAAGTAGCTGAATTGGGGTCTTGTCTTGGCTAAAGTTTAACGACCAGCTGGCTTTAACTTATCTTTACCATTAGGGTGCTCATGATCACACTGTTGGGCCTTTCTGCTGTTTGTTCCAGTCTTTCTCTCTTCAGGGTTGACCAATTCTACTTGATTTGGTCATATCCAAGTGAGAACTCCAAATTATGGTAACAAATCCTCTCTAATTTAGCTAAAATTTCTCTCAGATGCAAAGGAGGAAAACAACAAAAATAAAAAACCCCAAAAAATGATGTGCTTGGTTTCTGTGTTTGCTTCCTGTCTTAAAAAAAAAATGCTTTTTCTTTATTTTTCTTCTGCCCTATACCTCCTTCCTCTCACTTCTCCATCTGCAGTACCAAACTATCTAGAGAAGGCTTCTAATGCCCAGAACCCCCTTAAAGAATTCAGAATCAAGGTGCCACTCCCTCCTTCTGGGTGTTCTGTTTTTGTTATGGGGTTTCAAGAGTCATGGGCAGATTCTTCTAAGGGCTAAAGCTCTGTTTTCCTGTATTGCACGACCTGACCTCTTTGACTTTAGGGGCACCACACATGACCTTGTACTGTGAGGGGATTTGACCTTGGCGTGTGTGATGGCAGATGAGAACTACAAAGTGAGGAGTGGCTGAGCACAGTTTACAGAAAGTGGTCTTGGCTGTAATTTTTTTTTTCCTTTAAGGAAGTTGTTTAAGAATCCTAATTCTAGTTTGGAGAGGCATTCTAAAGGGCCTTCTCTATTGCTTTTTCTCCAAAAATTAATCTTGATTCAGCTTGTTTGTGTGCATTTGCATGAGGAACTGAACTATTGTTTTCATAGGTAAATAAGAAACAGAGTTTTCTTAGCTCCAAAGAGAAAAGGCATTTTGCTCCTCCCAGCTGAAAGGCACCACTGGGTGACTGGAGGCCTCATGGAAGTGTCTGGAACGTTGACTCCCCAGGACATACAGTGGCCCTACAGGGAAATCTCCAACGAAATTTAGTTTTTAAAAAGACTCATTCAGGAAATGCATATAAGGGCTGCTCACTCAGCACTTTGAGCCCTGTGAGAGGTCATAGACTGCTGGAGAGAGAAACTGAGCCATGTAAGAGGGCAGAAATGACTCAGTGGTGACAAACGTTGTAGTCCTTCCCACAAGCAGCACACATCACTCGACAACACAAAAACGTTAGGCTACAGCTCAGTTCCTCCTTAAGAAAAAGTGGGAAACAAGTAACTTAGAAATGAGGAGAAAACAAAGAGAATGTCCCCCTTGTGAACACTCTGTAGGTTTTACGGCACCTCTACTGCCAGAGTTTATGTAAAATGGAAGTAATATGGTCTTTGTGCACATTTACATTAATGGAAATGAGCCCTAAGGTCAGCCGTCAAATAACAGAGTTCCTAAGTTTTCTTTTTCTCTACTTTCTTTTCTGCCTGCTTTAAATATGATGCTATTTTTCCATTAAGATAAAAACTTCTGTTTGGATCCAACAGGCTTTTTTTTTTTTTAACAAGCTGGTCAATTTGCGTTTATCTCATGGCTAAAGTTCTGAAGTAAAATCTATAGGGTGTGTGTGTGTGTGTGTGTGTGTGTGTGTATTTAAAAGGCCTTTATAATTTCTATAATTTTATGTTTAATTGGCAATTAAATCCATTTTAATTTCCCTCTAGCACACTTTTGTTTTTTCTCCCTGTACCTTATGAGGTGAATTTTGCTATTTTATTTTTACCTGAGTTGTTTCCTTTAATACATAAATTTAAGGCTATTTAGCTGACAACTGTCTATACTAGTAAAACAGATTATCAAGATAGAAAAAAATGTCTTTATAAACCTATAAGATGTGCTTCTATGGACATGCCTAATATGTCTATGTATTTATGCATGTGTACAAAATGTTTCACTGCTGAAAATATATATAAAAAGGGGCTCTAATTAACTGGCTTAAGAACATAAAAGCTCTTGAATCAAATACTTTATCAGGAAAAAAAGACTAGTCAAATGCTTTTTCAAGTTTATGTAACTTAAGTAAAATCTTTAATAAATAAGCTAGATTTAAAATTATTGATACAGTATAATAATATTGTAAATATCTTAAGAGTTTCTAGCATACATATTTGTTTGCATTTACTAATTAAGCAATTTCACACTTACCCCTGCCAAATACTATAAGGTGTCAAAATTTGGCATAGGGGTTTCAAAACTGTAAACCAAGCCCAAAACAGAATAATGTTTGTTTGTGTAATTTTTTTTTTTTGAGACAGAGTTTCACTCTTGTTACCCAGGCTGGAGTTCAATGGCACGATCTTGGCTCACCGCAACCTCTGCCTCCTGGGTTCAGGCAATTTTCCTGCCTCAGCTTCCTGAGTAGATGGGATTACAGGCATGCGCCACCATGCTCAGCTAATTTTTTGTATTTTTAGTAGAGACAGGGTTTCACCATGTGGACCAGGATGGTCTCGATCTCTTGACCTCGTGATCCACCCCCCTCGGCCTCCCAAAGTGCTGGGATTACAGGCGTGAGCCACCGCGCCCAGCCTGTTTGTGTAATTTTAGTAAATAAGATGTTGCTATTGGTCTAATGAAAACAGTTATGTCTTGAATTTAGTAAGATTATCATAACTTCTAATCTGTGACTTTGGGCAGTTTAGTTCACAGGAAGTAAGGTTTGTTTTGGGAAAAGACTGTTATTGCCTTTGTTTCTAAACTAAACTATAAACTAAGTTCCTCCCAAAGTTAGTTCAGCCTACACCCAGGAATGAACAAAAAACAGCTTGGAAGTTAGGAGCAAGATGGAGCCAGTTAATTCAGCTCTTTTTCACTGTCTTAGTTATAATTTTGCAATGAGAATTCCATAACTTTAAATGATGGCTATTGCAGTTTTCATAAATAATCTGGGTAAACAATTAAAATAAAATAATTAGATAAATGTAATGGGATAAACACTTGTAGACAAATTCATCATAATTTAGAATCTAAAGTTACATTAAATTAAATAATATATGTTTTATTATTTGGGTATTTCCCAATAAAAATATATTTGTAGGAAAATATCTGTTCTAGAAAATAAAAATGTGTCCTTTTAAAAAAGGTGAACAATTTTTGTCTAATTCAAAGCTTACTTCAAGGTTCTATATAAAACAAGGTAAAAGAAACCAGGAAATGAGAAGAATGTAAAGAAAGTTATAAAAATAAAGAGGTGGGGTTTTTTTTGGTAAGAAAGTTTAAAGAGAAATAATTTTTTATGAGAAAGAATCTTGTATGGTAAATTTACTCCTAGAATAAAATGACTGGTTGCTTAAGAAAGAGGAACATTCAGGGCAAACAAGAAAGTTCAAGCATGTCGTGAATGGTCTGTGTAAGTCACAATAAGAGGATTTATAAGAAGAAGACCAAAAAATTTTATATGATCAAGTTGTCTATTAATTAAGGGAAATTATAATGGTTTTCCTAGAGATTGGGCTTAATGTGAAAAATGTAAGAACAATACAGTTCCTTAAGGGATTGATTTACTCTTACTTAATTATAAGAGATTTTAATTTTTCTAACACAACATTCAACTTTTTTGCATCTCACCATTTTAGGTTTTCTCTTCCCTTTTAAAGGGTGAGAAATAGTAATGCTCTCCTTCAATTCAGTTTTCAGCTCATATAGGTTTTTCTTCTTTGAATTCTGTTTGTTGTGGCCTGTTGGTAACAATGTTTTCTTAAAGGACTAAAGGAAATGTTTTCTTCCAACATAACATTCTGTGTAATGCAGAAGGTCTTTTCTTTTGCCATTTGGTAACTGGACTAACAGATTTTATGCCTTATTGAAACAAATCCTATGCCATTATTATTAAATTTTGGTTTGCTTAGGAAGAAAACTGAGATTAAAATAATTTTTAAAAAAATTAAGGTTATTACATCCATGTATCTTTCTGTATATGCTTTTAAAGTCCTTTTGAAATTGTGTTACAGGGCTTTGACTCCTGGGTCTAAAAAGTACACAAAGTCCTGCTAAATCTTAAACACTGACAATAATTAAAGCCTCATCTTTGGGCACAGTAGAAGATGCCAATCAAAATGAATGGCATTCCTGAGACACAGGGCCAGAAATGAAAGCTACTCAACTCCTCAAGGCCCAGGGAGTATAACAGAAGAGATGGGCATATAAGATTCTAAGGGCCAATTTTGAGAAATAAAATAAGTTCAGTTTCTTTATAAATTAATAATTAATGTCAAAGACACATGAATGCAAGACCAGCATATAGGCCCTTGTGTCAGATTAACAAGGTTTTGTTGAAGCATTCACTGACTCCTTAAGAAAGGTTATAAAAGTTATAAAAAGCTTATGGAAGTTATATCTTATGGTCAAGACTTAAATTTTATAGATTGTTTATAAAATTTTGAAAAACAAATTTAATTGGCTTCATACCATTTTTATTAGGCCTTATTGTTTGGAAAATTAAGTCTCCCCTCTTAAAGAATGAAGGTTTTTGCCTTTTTTTTTTTTAAATCCTTGAGTTATCACTTTGGTGAAATGAATGACTTATTTTACAATGACCTGTGATATCAAGCGTTTTAAGCCTTTCATATATGATAAACTTTCCAAAATAAAAGTATAAATTATGTCTTTTTCTGACTCAATTAATCCTTTAAGATGTTAGGTTTCCTAAAGTCCAGAAATGACATAATTTGGTTTATTTGATATAAAAATTATACAAGAAGCATTGTCAAATATGAAATGGTGTGGTTTTCTTTGGGCTCCATTTGTATAAATATATTATTGGTATGTGTTCCAAAATTATGGGAAAAACCTACCATTTTGATATTACTTAGTGTACATTATCAGTAATAATCAATTGTTATGTTAAATTATTGTGTGCCACAGAGGCAACAAATTTCCTTGTCAATTGTGACTTTGACTAAAATGCTGCCCTAAAACTTTTTGTCATCCACAGAAAACTGTTGTCTTGTTTTGGTCCTCTTTAGAAGGTGGCTTTATAATCAGTTATAAACCTATAACAGGTGCTCTTGAATGCAGATTTCTGATAACTTTAGAGATTGTGAAATTAGAATAGGAAAAAAACTTTCTGGATTGATGGATAGCTGAAAAGTTTATGAATATCAAGCAGAACAAGAATTTACTTCATGGGCTGAACTAATAGAAGATTGAAGTGATATTTTGAAACTTAAACCGTTGCTGGTCCTTTGTTTTGTTTTCTTTTTCAGAATCAAGGAAGCTTTTCTTTTGAGCTATTGACAGCTTTTAACAGTTTAGTATACTCCTATGAACAAAATTTGGAGCATATTTGTTTCTTTCTACTTGATTTCTCCAGAATTTGGAAACTATTTGTGAATATTCTTAACTTATGGTGTTACAGTTATTTGCATAAGTGCAATAGGAATCTGTTTTCATTGGTAACAGAAAACAGTTGGAGAAACTAGTTATTTTACCAGGACTTTGCCTGGAATGATGTGCTTTCCTTAAAGGAATCAAACTTGACTTATGGAGCTAATAAAAGCCCCTTGGGAAAAACTAGCCTCATGCTCAAAAGGAGAAGAATTCACCCAACTCATAGTAAAACTATGAGCTTTGATGGTAGTTTTGATCGTAAAACTCCATAGCTGTGCTCGGCTTTAAATAGGTCATATCTGAGATTTCTTCTATGGAACAAAGTTCCATCAAAATAAATTTAAAATCCAAATAATCAGGCCAAGTATAATAAAGCAAATCAGTTCTACCATAATTTGTCTTTAATAAAGATGAAAAACTAGAGAGAGAGAAAAATATGTTTCAAAACTATAGTACACTTGTTAGATTCTAGTCTTGCCTAATGTTTTTCACTTTTAATTATTTTCTACAGTTTGGGCTGAATTCTAGTTTCCTTAGCTACAAGTCTTCAAAATAATGTTTTTCATTTTTTTCTTTCTCCTCCCCCCCCCCAGTTTTTCCTAATTTAGAGTCAATAAAAACTAAACTGTCCTTTCTTAAAACTCTGTGAACTGAAGCTGGATAACTTAAATTTCAGGAAAAAAAGAGAACCCAGCAACTTATTTACATACATAAGCCACTCTCATACCTGCCTACTGATGTATAGACTTCAGAATAATGCAGCCTATTTTAATTTTCCAGGATGGTTCTTTGGTTTGTTGTTGCTTTTCTCCCTTTCTCCCCCTATTTTCTCTTCATAGGACATGAGACTTCACAACCTACTAAAAATGAACTTTCCTAATAACTCGGGACCTACCAGTCTAAGATGAAACCAGAGACCAGAGACTCATTTTCTTCTAAAATGCTTTCTCCGAAAGAATTTTTTTTTAAAAAGGGGGAGAAATGTGAAAGGAAAATAAACCTCAGGACCCCAAAAATCACTAAGCTAAAGGGAAAAGTCAAGCTGGGAACTGCTTAGGGCAAACCTGTCTCCCATTCTGCTCATTGTCACCCCTCTGCTCATTGAGATAAATGCATATCCAGTTGACTCCTCTGGAGAGGCTAATCAGAAACTCAAAAGAAGGCGATAATTTGTCTCTTTCTACCTATGACCTGGAAGAGCCCTCCCCACGTTGAGTTGTCCTACTTTCCAGACTGAAGCAATGTTCATCTTACATATGTTGACTGATGTCTCATGTCTCCCTAAAATGTATAAAACCAAAGTGTGCTCTGACCATCTTGGGCACACATCATAAGGACCTCATGAAGCTGTGTCATGGGTGTGCGTCCTCAACCTCGGCAAAATACACTTTTCAAATTAACTGAGACCTGTCTCAGACATCTGGAGTTGACAACTCCCTCATTCACTCCCTCCCTCCCTCACTTATTATTCACTCACTCACTCATTCATGCATTCATTTACTCATTCACTCACTCATTCTCTTACTCACTCATTCACTCCCTCCCTCCCTCCCTTATTCATCACTCACTCACTCACTCATTCATTCAAAAACTCATTCATTCCCTCTCACTGACTCCCACACTCACTCTTTCATTCACTCACCCGCTCATTCACTCACTCATTCTCTCACTCACTCATTCACTCCCTCCCTCCCTCCCTTATTCATCACTCACTCACTCACTCATTCATTCAAAAACTCATTCATTCCCTCTCACTGACTCCCACACTCACTCTTTCATTCACTCACCCGCTCATTCACTTACTCCCTCACTCATTCATTTATTCTATCATTAATTCACTCCCTCACTCCCTCACTTTCTCATTCACTCACTCACTCATTCACACTGAATCCCTCCCTTGAATGGGAATATGAATCACTGGGGAAATGTCAAGTTCTTTGGGATGGGCTGCAACGTAAATGACCTCAGGAAAGCATCCTGCAGGAAGCTGGAGAGACCCTGGTGCTGTCTGTCTTGGAAGGATTCTGCACACTGAGATACTGTTAAAACTGGGGGCAGTCAGTCCAGATGCAGGAGAAGATTTGAAAGGATGATCCTGGCCCCAACCTGGGACAGAAGGTCTTCCTGTTGCAAAGTCAGAGGGAGAATCCTGTGGGTTGGATGCATCAATGTATTGAGTCTCTTTAGGACATAGGGTGGGTAAGATGGAGAATGGGGGAGGAAGAAACAGGGAATTGGGTGAGGAGGAGCCAGAGGTCCCAATGGGTGCCAGGTGGGGAATGGGAAGGTGAGGAGACAGATAAGCATGATGAGGGGCTCTGAGGGGAGCACTGTGCATAACTAGCAACAGACTCACCAGCCCCTGGGCTCACATGGGGACATTGATGGTGCTCAGCTCTTCTGTCTTCCCTCTAGGAATACACCCTGCAGAAAAGACACCTGTGGGTCTTTTCTGAGAATAGATTCCAGGGTGTCCTCTCTAGCTCTGTGGGATTCAGGGGTCTCACTGAACTGCCCTGGATTCCATCAGCAGAGGGCAGGTTAGATGAATGACAACTCATTTCTACCACAGAACACTGGACAAAAAAAAAACAGATTAATGTTTAAGGAGGTTCTGTATGTTCCCATGATGAAGGATTCCATGGGCTAAAGCCCCCCCTGGGAACTGGACGTGGCCCATCAATCACCATCTGCAAGCCCTGCCCAGGTGATGGGGCCGGTGACCCCCCCCACCGCTGCATTGGCCTCTGCAGTTCTAAGAGGACACAGACCAGGCAAACTTCTCAGTGAAGTGAAAATGAGTCCTGGGCAGGTGTTACCCTGCGGGAGAGTGGGCAGGAAGGGAGGGCCCTTTCCAGCTCTGGGGACCCCACAGACAGGGGAGGGGTGGGCTTGGTGGGGGGGCGAAGGAAGCTCTGATGCAGGTGTTTTCCTTTGCTGGGTGCCAGCCAGGCCTGGGGGCATCAATCTGACTCCATCCCCCAGGCTCTGCCAGCTGGTTAGAGCCCATGTCCACCCTCCTGGGTCACGTCCAGGCTTTCACCTTCATCCCTACCATCCTCACCTCACCTGTGGAATCCTCATTCAGACCTTGGGTGAAGTGGTCCCTTCTCCACCCCAGTCCCTCTTGGGGGAGAACCTTGGATGTCTGTGCTGATGGATGATCTGAGGAGCCCAAGCACAGAGCCTCCTAGGAGGGCGTTCTGGGCCATGGGCACCAGCTGCTTACATGGGTGGTGCTGGGAGGAAAGTGGGAGGGTCCTCCAGTCTGGAGGTGCTCCTTGTAAACTAGAAGTTTGTGAAAGCATCGGCACCCCCCCCAATGTTTTCTCCATATTTAGGACTCTGTGGTTGAAAGAGACAAAAAATAACCCAACTCAAACCAACTGGAGTTCAGAGTTCAGAGTTGTGCACCTTCAGGTATGGCTGGATGAAGAGGCCTGGGAGACACTGCCAGGACCTCTCTGTCTATGTCTGTCTCTCTGTCTCCTTCTCTCTGACTCTGCTCCCCGTCTGACTCCCCTCCCAGTTGAGCTCAACCATGTGGAGCCAAACCTTCCACCTGCAGTGTCAAGTCCACTCCCCTCCTCTCAGGGACACTTGTGAAGGGACCCATCCTCCCAGTCCTCTACTGAAGCCCAGATGTGAGCCCCTCTGGTTTCGCTGGCTGGGGCTTGTGTCCATCCCGCACCAGGCACTCTGGCAAGGGATGGACATGCTCTGATTGGCCATATCTCATCAACATCCATCCCAGAGCCAGAACAGACCATGTGATCTGAGAAGGGAGGTCATTTTCATGCAAAATATGTGCTCTGTTAGTGGAACAGGAAGTCAAGGTCATTAGGGACACAGATGTGGCATTTGGTGATCCTGAGGGCTGGGTTTTTTCCTGACAGGTTTTAATTGTACAAGAGCCTCCAAGGAGCAATACTTAGCCTAGAGCAGGGGAGGTGTGACTCTGGGATCTGGCACTATACTGGGTTGCAGAGGAGACATTTTGGGGGACAGGGGATCACCAAGTGCAGAGGAGGGCCCAGGGGGGTTGAGCCCAGGCCAAGGAGGGACCTCTCAGCTGCAAACCATAGTGTGAACACAGTTGCACATCATTGTAGGATTGGAAAATGAGGTTCCAGAACCAGGCAGCCTTCCCTCTCTGGTGCCAGCAGCGAGCGTCTGTTCCTGAAGCAGTGATACGGCCCTTGGCACAGTCAAGAATCATGCCATTTGGGAGGCTGGAAATCGTTTCAAGGAGAAAGGGCTCCATGCAGATGGCTGAGCATCTGGCCCTGGAGAATCTGCAAATGCAGAAAACTTCAGGATTTAAAAGAAACCCAGACTTGTTCCCTTTTCCTAATTGTTCCCAACCCTTCCCTGAGCCTTTTCTCCCTCAGAGACAATGGAATGGGCTAGAATGTGCTGAAGGGTGCAGAATGCCGGGCAGGGATCTCACCTCGGGATGAACTGCAGAGAGGTGATGGGGTGGGAAGGATTTCCCAGCTCTTTCCAAACCAGTGGCAATTTCCAGTTGGGAACATATTCCCCAGGGCACTGAACTACTAAAATAGGACATGGACTTATCAGAATGGAGCATGGACCAATCACAATTGACCACAGACCACACAGACTGGAGCATGGGCCAGTCAAGATGAGGCATTTTCCAAGCGGGATGGAGCACAGATCAATGGGAATGGATTATGAGATGATGACCCAATCAGGATGGAGCATGGACCGATTATAATGAAGCATGGGCCAATCAGGCTGGAGCATTTTTCAGTCTGACTGGAGCATGAGCCAATCACAGTGGAGAACCCGCCAATCAGGCTGGAGCATTTTACTGTCGGAATGGAGCATGGGCCAATCACAATGGACACCCGTCCAAAACCCGGCATGGAGGGAGTGCTGTGTCCAGCTGAGTGTCTGTCATGGTGCAGCACTCACCGGGCCCCCTTTTAACCTGCCACCCTAGGCTGTGGGTCAGGACAGAGAGGTGCTGGAGGAGCCAAGACCTGTGCAACGGGACACCCATGCTGAGTGAGGACTGTGGGGGGCAGAGGACAGGAGCCCGGGGATGTGCTATGTCTGTGTGTCTGTCCATCTGTCCGTCCATGCAGGAGCCCAGAGACCTCAAGCAGCCTCAGGCTTCCAAGCTAGCATGTGTGCTTCAGATCTGAGGTTGACTCCAGGACAAGCTGATACTTACAGAAACAGAAGGCGATTTAAACGTGTCCCCAGGAGCTGACAATGTAGTCTGGGGTGAATTCATTTGCAAGAGTCGGTTGATATTCGTTCGAAGAGATTAATACTTCTCACTGGTCCTCACATGTCTCATCCCTGAGACAAAAGGGGAGAACATTTTCATTGCCATACAGTATGTGTTTCCGGAAGACTTTATGGCTGCTTTGCAGTTTATCATCGAGGGGTGGATTTATAGCACTGTCTGTGGGCCCTTGCCTGCACTGGGCTCGATGTCGGGCTGTGAGTAAAATGGGAGGGTCTACGGGGCACCCCCTTGCCACCCAGGCATCTCCAGAGCTGACTTGTGACTCAGGGCCAGAGGCAGGCCAGGGACAATCCAGCCAGCGGTCAGAGCCCAGGCCTGCCGGGCAGGTCCAATCCCAGGCTGACTCTGACAGCCATACTGCGTGATTCCGGAGCCATTCTCACCTTTGAGCTTGGTTCCCTCCTCTGTAAAACAGGGAAATTGATGCTGTCCCAGGAACACCACTCAGCAGCCATTCCAGCAGTACCTGGGACAGCCCCCTGAGGATCACCCCTCACCCAGCCTCAGTCCACGTGGTTTGGGGACTTCCCCAGTCCAGGGACAGATCACATGACCGAGTCACAGCCAATCAGCACATCCCCCTCCTGTGGCACCTGACTGGTTCAGGCATAGGGGCTGGAATCAGTGGGGAGAGCCTGCTTGAGACTGGAATCCACGTGGAGGAAGCAGAGCCAGGGTGGACCAGGCTTTGGTGATAGTGTCCTGAGCTCTGGATGCACCCAGACCTGAAACCAGATCACTCTTGCCCTACCCTAGAAGCACCCATTCATCCCCTTGGGGGCTTAGGCCCTGTGGGTGGGGTTTGTGTCACTAACATCGATGAGGACAAGATGGACCTACTTCAGAGAATAATCAGGGGACCACGAGACAATGCACCCAAAACAGGAGGTGATGGTGGGTGCCTGGCCACAAGAACTTTTAAACAGGGGCTGCTGTTGGTATACAGATCTCTCCTGCTGCCAGGGTGCCCCTCATTCCCCTGAGATAGAGCAGGTAGAACGAACTGATTCAGCCCCACGAAGTCCGGATGGAAGTGCGAGTCTCCGGTGTGGACATCATTCTCGTCGGTGCTGGTGTTGCTGCACTGCCCCCGACCCCAGCCTGGCGATGGTCCCCTCGAGGCACCTGCCCCTGGGTCTCCTGGGTGGGCGCTCCTCTTCCTCCCCCGAACAGTGCACCAGGTTTATCCCAGGCCTCCTCCTCTCCAGCTGCGCCCCCCCCCCGCCGGGGGTCAGCCCCTGTGGCTCAAACACCTTCTACCGCTGCTGACCACACATCTGAAGGAGCCCCACCCACACCTGGGCCCTGCCAAGCCGACCCTCACCGATGTTACTTTTCTTCCCTTATCACCACCCAGTGCTTTGACGTGGGTTATTTTGGTTACTCTTTGTCTGCAGCACAAACAAGCCCAACGAGGGACAGGACTTGGTCTTGGTCTCGTCTCAGTTGTTCCCTATTTGTTGAATGGAGAACCAGATTGATGAATGAAGAAATAGACTGAGGCATAGATGATCAATGGGAGAATGAATTAATGGATGGATGGGTAGGCAAATGGATGGATGGGTGGATGAATATGTTTGGAAGAATGGATAGGTGAAAGAGTGGATGGATGGATGGATGGATGGATGAATGGGTGAATGGACAGAGGAATGAATGGATAGATGGATGAATAGATGGATGAGTGAGTGAACGAATGAATAATGGAAGGATGAATGGATGAATAGGTGGATGAATGGATGGATGGATGAGTGGGTGAATGAATGAATGGATAGATGGATGAATAGATGGATGAGTGAGTGAACGAATGAATAATGGAAGTGTGAATGGATGAATAGGTGGATGAATGGATGGATGTATGAATGGATGGATGGCTAGGTGAAAGAGTGGATGGATGGATGGATGGATGAATGAATGGAAAGATGGATACAAATTTGCAGAGCTCACATTCTCCTCTCAAATGAGTTTTCTGAGTCCTCCCCACTCTCACTGGCTCCTGGTCGCCTGCCCAGTGTCCTGTGTGCCATGCCCCCACAACTCCATGAGGACCCTGTGACTTGCACTGGCCAGAAAAAGCTTCTTCGGGAGGGGACTCGTGCAGAACATGGAGGAGAGAAGAACTTGATGGCAGGGTGGGGACGAAGCCTGCAGAGGTTGGGGAGGGGGGCTCAATCCCCTGTGGTGGGTGGGGTCTCACAGCTTTGCTCTGGCTCCGTTGGACCTGGGAGAGTTCTGTTGGCTAAAACTGCTTTCTCCCAAAATGTCTGTAACTGGGTGATGGAAAGTAGGGCAGGTTTGCAGCCTAGCAGGAATAAGGCCAAGAAGAAAACAGATCCAGACCCAGACATGTGTTGCTCATTTGCATATCATTTGCATGTAATTTTTAGGGTTCCTCCTCTCCCCACCCCCTCCCTGCCACCTTCTCTGGGGCTCAGCTCACAGTGGGGCTTGTCCCAGCCCCATCTGACACCAGGGCAGGCAGAGGCAGCACCACAAACACAGATGGGTCCCCAGGGAGTGTTGCCCTGAAGAGAAGAAGGGCCTCCAGGGGCTGGGCCATCCCTGGTGGGCTCAGGAAGACAGAGGGGGCCTTGAACTGGGGACTACCAGCAAGCCTGGCGTGCCCCTGCTGGGACTGCCCTGCTGAGTCTATTGTTAGGGTGCCCTTTGCTTCCCTGACTGAGGGGGGCCCTCAGGACAGGAGGGTCTGGGCCCCTTCTCTGCTCCCTTCCTTAGAGTTTCTTGTGTGAGAGAGAAAAGGGCTGCCTGGGCCACACCACAGGAACTGTGAGGCCATAACTGGGGCTGTTTTAAGTGTGCAGGGGTGTGGGAGCTGTGGTGCAGGGAGGACAGAGCCCGGCCCAGCCTCTGGGAGAGAGAATGGGGAGCTCCCTGGGCCCTCTCCTATCCCTGCGATTCACAGCCCGTGGGCCAGAAGTGGTCCATTCTATGACCATAAAACCCTGAGGAGTGCATGGGCCCCTGGGGATGACCAAGGCCTCTTCTGCTGCCACTGGGACAACACAAGTTCTGCAGAGCAGGTGGAACCAGTTGGGGTGGGAGCAGAGGGTGACACCCTCTGACACAGGCTGGGGAGGGACCCTGGGCATCTGTGTGAAAGCGCAGGGCCTCGGTGCAGGCAGCAGCTTGGGGTGTGTCCCGCCGGACCCTCAGGAGATGCCATTGGTGTGGAAGAGAATCCCAGGGCAAATCCCAGGAAAGCAGGGCTGGGATGCAGCTGCCGCTAAGGTTATTCCAAGGTGGAAGCCAGGGGCTTCCTGAAAGGCTACACAGGAGCTCTGGGCTTGGGCTCGTTGCCTGGAAGACGGAGGTGCCTGTGCTTGGAGGCCAGAGATGAGGGTGAGGCATGTGAAGGAGGAAATCACGGCTCAACCTGGGCCTGGGCTGGGGCCTGGCTGGGGAGCTCCCAGCTCAGGAGCAGATGTGGGAGAGGCACAGCCGGCAGCTGCTCACGAGGCCCCTGGCTGCTCGGGAAGTGCGTGAAAGCATCGCTGAGCCTCGGGTCCTCCATCTGCACAGTGGGCAGGATGATGTCGGGTCCTTCTGTCCTAGAAGAAGCATTTTAGGCACAAATGAGGAAATACCACAGAAAGACTTGGAGGCTTCACCAGCATGAGGCATGAGGCAGCGCCGGGTTAGGGTCACTGCTGCTTTAATCAAATATAGTGTCTTGTTTCCGTGATTTGAATTGGAGGTGGAAATACTAACTTACAAATCATCTATCCTGCAGTCAGTGAACCTCCCTGATGGTGGCTTCCCCAGTTCCCTGTAACTGCCTATGACTGACGAGCCATCAGCAGGGATGGGAGGGACGGAGCCTCGGACATTGTCTACTCACTTCTGCTTGTTAAATAACTCAGGACCGGGGGCCACTTCTCAGGCCTGGGGCCGAGTTTCCGGTGCCCACTGTGATGCTGGGCACATCTGCTCTCTCTGGGGAGACAGACACAAAGCGGAAAGGTAGGAGCAGGAAGAGCTGGGAGCCCAGGTGGTCCTGCGGTCCCATGCCTGCTGCAGGCCACTGCCCTCTGCCCATCCCGGAAGGATGCATCTTCCTCATAAATACCTGAACAAGAGGCTGGGTGCACCTTCCCTTCCACCCTCTTGCTGAGCTGGGTGGCTGCATCCAGGGGATTTTTGTCTCTGCCATTAAACAAATCCTGGCAGGTTAATTAGCTATGGGAGGCTTCAGGTGCTTTCATTTTCAAAAGAAGTCAAAACAAGCACATAGTACGCTTGGAAAATATAATCGCTTTCTAATGAAAAGGGCTGCAAACGGGTCGTCAAACAAATGTAAACAAATAGATCAGTAAATATGCACACATGTGTTCACAGAGGACAATTCCAAGGTGAAATGTGAAATGGACCCGCATGGAAGTGCCAGCCCTGAGAGGTACAGGGGCCGAGGGTGCAGCCAGGGCCACAGGGACGAGCAGTGGACCAGGGTTAGTGTCACTGCCACACCCTAAGAAACGGGGACGGCAGGGGAAGAGGGTCCAGAACCACCTGGGAAGCAGATTTGTTCAATTTGTTTCAGGAATCCCTCCTGCCCTGTGATTTAGGAGCTAACATTTCATTCTCCCCTTTCTGCTCCTCCTCCCTCCAATAAAGTGCCTGCCCTTCATCAGAGCACACACGGGTCCTGCTGGCTCAGGGCCCATGGAGGCCAGTGTCCTGGGCCCTGCAGGGCATGTCTGAGGGAGGCCCACTAGGGCCAGGGGCCAGGGCTGTGGGGAAAATCTACCCCAGTGGATGGATTTGACTGCAGCCACGCTGTTTCCCTGGGGAATCGAGGAGGACCCTTCCCTTGTCCCTGGGAAGCAGGGGCTTCCCTAGGTGGTGGCTTCTCAGTGGCTCCTCCCCAGCAGCCTTCCTACCCTCCCTTCACTCTCAGTCAAGTTCCTCCCGCCCACCTGCTGACTTCATTCCTGTCCCCCTCATCTTCCCAGGCGGGGGTCTTCCTGAGCTGCTCCTCTGACACCGAGGAGCTTGACCAGCCAAGGGGCCTGGCCCTCTCCAGGGTGCTGAAACCTGCTGCCGCTTCCTGGGTGGGCTCTGCGTGGCTGTCGCAGGATGAGCAGATGCGGGACCCGGTGGCAGAACTACAGTTGTTTTGGTGTTTCCACCGTGCCCCAATCCAGGGAGAAGCAGCTTAAAGATGCCTTGCCGATAGCATGCTGCTGAGCAGAGGCCTGGGAGAGAGCAGCTTTATCCTGGATGTGCTCAGAGAACCCTCAGAGTCCAGCACACGCCCCTCCAGAATCCATTGTTTCCAGAGGCACCAATGCCATGGGATTAGCACCCTGCTCAGCAAGTGCTCATCAAGCCCTTTCTGCACCGGGCACTGCGCTGGGCACCTGGGGACTTAGGGAGGGTGAGATGTGGGCTTTGAATCTGGAGACTCATGGCATAGCTGTGAGCCACACTACGGCTCCTCAACAGAATCAGAGGATGCAACACCAAGCAGAAGAATCGTGAAGACCAGGCGAGAGCGCTGAGCTGTTCCGCCGCCTCCAGCCGTCTCCTGCAGCGGCTGATAAACTTGCGGCACCGGCGTTATCCGGAAACCGGCTTTTCGGGGCCTCTTTCACCTCCCGCCTCTGCAGAGCTTGTGATTGAGCCTGTTAGCAGGACACCTCCGTGCTGGACACGGCTTCCTGTCGTGATCCCGCTCGGTGAATTTAATCTAAGATTGCTAACAAGAGCTTCCTGGGGCTTTGGAGGGGATCATCAGGGGTGGTGCGGCTCTCAGGGAAATACGAAAACCGTGTCACTCAGGGCTCGGCTTCAGCTTAAAGTGGTGGAAACGCAGCTGGCACTGGCGTTGGTCAGGGAAGCCCACGTGAGGGGAGGAGCCAGGCGTGGCAGGGTCTTGGTGAGGCTGGAGTAGCGAGTGGGGGCAAACTTTGCCGTCCTGCACTCACACTGGCTGAGCCTCACACTGACCTCTGGGGACCCCATTCCCCTGGCATAACAGATACCTGCATAGCAGACTCCAGCATTCCCTTCAAGACACCTGTGCACTGTCCTTGTAGATTTCAAAAGAGCTAGAAGAGAAGATGTGACTGCTCCCCACATAAAGGAAAGATAAATGTTTTGGGTGACTGGGATCCCAAGTGTCTTGACTGGATCACTACACATTATATGACTGCACCCCCAAATATATACGTCTATTTTGTATCAATACACAGAGTCTTGGGGGAGTCTTTGCTCTGCCTGGCCCAGCTTCTGTCAGCAGCCCAGCCCTGGACCAGTCGCTACAGGCAGAAAGGGAGCCATCTGAGAAGCTCCCAGGCTGGGGTGAGGGGCTGCAGCTAGTCAGGTTGGGTGGATTTTCATTTGTTTTTTCAGGTTCTGGCTGTGTTTCCCCCCAGTCTCAGAGGCTGTGAGAGCTCCGAGCCCTCCAGGACTCTCTTCCTTTCCCAGGGAGCAAAGGCCACCCCGACCTGCCCAGAGTCAGGAATCACTGGGGTTTGTGGGAACAGCTCTAGGGAGCAAAGGCCACCCCGACCTGCCCAGAGTCAGGAATCACTGGGGTTTGTGGGAATAGCTCTAGGGAGCAAAGGCCACCCCGACCTGCCCAGAGTCAGGAATCTCACGGGTTTGTGGAAACAGCTCTGACTTATTTTATTACATCATCCCTTTTGTCTGCAGGAAACTGGATTCTAATTTTGAAACCCTTTTTGGCACTAAACAAAAATGCAGTCCAGGGTATTATGAACATGCAACATTCAGAAAACTGGGGGAAACTGGTTATTTTCACGTTCTGTTTAGGAATATCAGACGCTGGGCCAGGCATGGTGACTCAGGCACGGTGGCTCACACCTGTAATCCCAGAACTTTGGGAGGCCAAGACAGGTAGATCGCTTGAGCCCAGGAGTTCAAGGCCAGCCTGGGCAACATGGCA